>NC_058090.1:15168097-15468097 GCF_014858855.1 Bufo gargarizans | reverse complement strand
AATATTCTTCACTATAGGGATCCTCAATCCATTGTTAGCAGGGACCACCCGATCACAAGGTGCCCCGATAGTCAATGTATCTGCAGCAGGACATCCCCAGAGGCTTGGATTATGAAGAAATTTATCAAACAGATGAAGGCCATAGTGGACATTTTAATTGACGAATGGGGGGCATAAAGTTTTCTGGCTTGAATCACACAACACTCATGAAACATAGTAGTCCCAGCCATTGTGTTGTGTAGCCCACAGCTACAGTAGCCACCATCATCTTGCAGTAGCCCTGATCCCATGAATAATCCCAAGTTTTTGGCTGGGCTCCAAATTATCTGCATCATTTTGCATGTTGGAGAACCCTAAATAGAGGAGACCCTTCCACAGTAATAGTAATAATTGTTAGGCCTTATACACACACACGACAGTTCTTTGTATCTGTTTCCAATCTGCATTTTTTTTAATTATTTTTTTGCGGATTGCACAGAAACGCATTCATTTCTATGGGACTGTAATTTTTCTGGGAAAACAGGTATTTTCCTCCCAGCATGTGCTCCTGGGCTGATTTACAGCCAGGTGAGGTCAAACACCAGACCGGATTTTGAATGCAGGTCCGGGTTTTGGCAGCACCTGGCTGTCCTTTAATAGGCAGCTGGGCTCAGAAGCCAAGTCTCTGTGTTGGGATCTGGGAGCCTTGTGTCTGGATGAAGGCTTGCTACCTGTTTGGTGTGAAAACAGGTTGGTGCTGCTATGCTCAAGGACTCTTTGAGGCAGAATTGCTGCAGGTGTGAATTACCACCAACACCGCAAGGTGACTGTTTGTTTGATTATGACTGCTTGTTTTGTCGCTTGCCTAAAGTGTGAATAAATCACTGAACTGTTTGATCCAAAGAACTTGTTGTTGCCTCTATACTGCGTCTGCTAATCCTGTCTACCAGAGCGAGTCCCCACAATTGGTGGAGGATGCGGGCAAGAGCAGTGAGGCTGGCGTGAATGCCGATATTTTTGGTTTCTGCATTTTTCAGGCACGATTGTATGTCGTACATTAAAACAGCTGTATTACAACCAAGGCCCCACGACAAAATGGAGGCTGTTGTGAAGGCCCTCATGGAGGCTAATCTGCAGCAGCGAGAGACAAACCTGCAGCAACGCAAGGCTAACAAGCAGCTGCAGGAGACTAACCAGTAGGAGGCAAAACCCAGAAATCTCCACCCCAGGCCCGGAGATTTGAGCCGATAAAAGCCACCCAGGATGTACCTGGCTCCGATAGTCTCCTGGCGGTGTCAGGAGCCTGGCCATGTAAGGGCTGACTGTCCCCATCGGGTTGAGCCCATGGACACTAACTATGGCTACCATCAGTCGCTATATGCCAGGGGGCTGTGTGCAACAGGTACCCCAAAGTCTCTAGATCACTTGTGCCAGGTGAAAGTGGGAGACACTCCGGCGGAGGCTCTGCTGGACTCAGGGAGTCTAGTGACCCTAGTAAGGCCCACCCTGGTGCGGTCCACTGAGTATACTGGCTGGAAAGTCAAGGTGATGTGTATCCATGGAGACTTAAAAGACTACCCCACCATGCTGGTGTCTCTAACCACGGTGGCCGGTAGATGGACCCACGAGGTGGCTGTCGCCACAAATCTACATTATGAACTCATAATAGGGAGAGATTTTCTGGGCTTCCCGGCACTGTGCCTGCTATGAGAGTGACTGATACTCATGAGACAGGGGTAACCCTAGCAGAGTGGCCCGGCTCAGGGAGAAGACCAGAACCTTGGGAACCTGAGACCCAAGGGCCAGCGGTAGGGATGACCACCATTTCGGTGGAAGAGGGGGAGACAACCCCGCTTCGGGGGTCACCTGGGGCTGCAGAAAACTCAGGATCGTATTCTACTGCGGTTTTACTGGCCCAGCATATTCAAAAGAAGTGCAAAAGTTTTGTAAGTCTTGCCCGACCTGCCAGATAACTAGCCCCCAGCCACATTTCCGTAGTCCCCTAGTACATCTCCCGATTATCCAAGTACCATTTGACTGATTAGCTATGGACCTCATAGGCCCAGTACCGAAGTCTGCCAGAGGGCATCAACACATCTTCGTCATTCTAGACTGCGCCACTTGGTACCCGGAGGCAGTGCCACTGCGACATACCTCGGCCAAACTCCTAGCTAAGGAATTAATGGAGATGTTTTCCCCGAGTAGGACTACCTAAAGAGGTTCTGACCGACCAAGGGACCACTTTTATGTCCAAGGTGATGAGGGAACTCTAAGTTGCTGCACATAAAACAGCTACGGACGTCCATTTACCATCCACAAACGGACAGTCTGGTAAAACGGTTTAACCCAACATTAAAAAATATGTTAAAAAAGTTAGTGTCTAAAGATGGGAAGAACTGGGACCTCCTTTTGCCCTATCTCATGTTCGCAGTGAGAACCCACAGGCCTCTACTGGGTTCTTGCCCTTCGAACTGCTATATGGCAGATAGCCTCGCAGTCTCTTGGACGTGGCCAAAAAGGCGTGGGAACAACAACCCCTCTACATAAAAGTGTCATTGAGTACGTTACCCAGATGTAAGATCGGATAGAGACAGTGTTGCCTCTTGTTAGGGAGCATATGGAGGCCGCTCAGCGAGCCCAGAGTCAGGTCTATAACGGCAGGCTTGGGTCCGGATCTTTAACCCGGGTGAGAAGGTTTTGGTTCTGGTGCCGACCATGGACAGTAAGTTCCTGGCTAGGTGGTAGGGGCCCTACGAGGTACTCAAAAAATTGGAGATGTAAAATACTTGGTGGAAAGATAGGGAAACCTGTACAGAAGACAGCCCGCGACCGGGTTTTCTAGAAGAGGTACCGGCCCCTCTGTCTGATGCAAGAGAGGCGGCTGCCACAGTAAAAATTGCTGACAGCCTCTCCTCTAAACAGACTCAGGAGGCCAGGGAGTTCGTTAGTCGGATGTGTTCTCAGACCTCCCCGGACCCACTTCCATAATCCAGCATGACATTTGCCTGAGGCTCAGTGACAAAGTCTGATTAAAACCATAGCGGGTACCCGAGGCTCGGCGACAAGCCATCTCGGAAGAAGTGCAGCTAAACGTCATTGAGGAGTCTAGAAGTGAGTGGGCCAGTCCTATAGTATTGATACCCAAGCCGGACAGGGACGTTGCCGTTTTGTAATGACTTTCGAAAACTTAACGAGGTTTCCAAGTTCGATGCGTATCCCATGCCCCGGGTGGATGAGCTCATCGAGAGGTTAGGACAAGCCCGGTATTTTTCGGTTTTGGACCTCACGAAAGGGTACTGGCAGGTGCCCTCAACTGAGGCTGCCAAAGAGAAAACTGCCTTCTTCACGCCTGAGGGGCTGTATCAATATAAGGTCTTACTTACCCTTAGTCTGCATGGCGCCCCTGCCACTTTTCAGCGACTAATGGACATTGTGCTTCGTCCACATCGTCGGTACGCTTCGGCTTACATGTACGACATTGTCATCCACAGTACCGACTGGGAAAGTCACCTACCCAAAGTGCAGGCTGTAGTGGACTCCCTTCGGAAAGCTGGCCTAACAGCTAACCCCAAAAATGTGCGATAGAAGAGGCTAAGTCCCTGCGGTATGTTATTGGGCGCGGAGTCATCAAACCCCAAATGAACAAAATAGAGGTGATATGGAGTTGGCCCGAACGGTCACCACTAGTCGAATAAAGTAATTCCTGGGAATGGTGGGCTATTACATGAGGTTTGTCCCCCACTCTAGCGGCGCCCTTGACAGGATTCTTGAAGGGACACAAGTCAGTCATGGTTCACTGGGATGATCGGGCGGAAGATGCTTTCTCCGCTTTGAAGTCGGCCCTGTGCGGGTCCCCGGTTTTGGCGACGCCCGACTTCAAAAGGGAGTTTATAGTACAGACCGATGTCTCCGAAGTAGGCCTCAGTGCTGTACTGTCACAGGAAGTCAACGGGGAAGGAGCATCCCATGTCTTCCTCAGCCGTAAGCTCACCCCAGCCGAGACCCGGTATAGTATAGTGGAGAGAGAGCGCCTGGCTATCAAGTGGGCACTCGAGTCTCTCCGCTATTATTTATTGGGTAGAAAATTCTACCTGGTGACCGACCACTCCTCTCTTAAGTGGATGAGCCAGGCCAAAGACAGAAATGCCTGGGTAACCCAATGGTTTCTCTCCCTACAAAACTTTACGTTTTCAGTGGAACACAGGGCGGGCCGGTTACAGGGAAACGCGGATGCCCTGTCCCGGGTGCACTGTCTGGCTTGTGTTCACCCCCTCAGGGTTGAACAAAGGAGGGGGGGGGGGTTATGTGACAGTGAGAGGCTTGGTCTGGGAAAACAGTTATTTTCCTCCCAGCATGTGCTGCTGGGCTGATTTACAGCCAGGTGAGATCGGATTTTAAGTGCCGGTCCGGGTTTTGGCAGCACCTGGCTGTCCTTAAATAGGCAGCTGGGCTCAGAAGCCAGGTCTCTGTGTTGGGATCTGGGAGCCCGTGTCTGGATGAAGGCTTGCTACCCGTTTGGCGTGAAAACAGGTTGGTGCTGCTGTGGTCAAGGACTCTGAGGCAGACTTTCCGCATGATGCGAATTACCACCAACACCGCAAGGTGACTTTTTGTTTGAATGAGACTGCTTGTTTTGTCACTTGCCTAAAGTGTGAATAAATCACTGAACTGTTTGCTCCAAAAACTTGTTGTTGCCTCTATACTGCGTCCGCTAATCCTGTCTACCAGAGCGAAACCTAGACTATTGAACCTTTTCACAAAATTCTAATTTTAAGCTGCATAAATGCAATTCCTTTTAATTTGCGTTACTGAAATAAATGGACTTTTGCACGATATTCTAGTTTTTCAAGTTTCACCTGTAAAAGCAGAGTCTCCTTCACTGAACGAGCAGCCGACTGTCCCGACAATCGGCTGCAGAATCGTCCTGTGTAAATCCACCTTAATACGAGAGCAACCATACGGACATGTCACTATACGTGAAGAAGAACGCAGGAGATGTGGCCTGCAACCATCTGTCCATCTTGGACTTTATCTACACCAGGATTAGAGAACACGTGACCAGAGAGGAGGACATTCATGGAAACATTGTTTTTTTTTCTGGGATTTACAAATTGATGAACTATCGTCAGGGAAGATCATCAATATGAGATCTGCGGGGATCGGACTCCAGACAACCGCACCGATCAGATGTTCGAGGAGCTCACCAGCGCTCCAGTGAGGGCCACAGCCTCCTGGCATCTTACCAAGGACAGCGCTGTACAATGTACACATCACATGGCTCGTGGGGGGCAGCCGCCTTTTCGTTTAGCTGATCGTGGGGAATGCGGAAGTCTGACCGATCGGATACTCATGACCTATCCTGAGGATAGGCCATCAATCTGTAAATCCCCCCAAATCCCTGGATCAGAGGTCTCCTGCAGTCAGGACACGCTTGGAGTTGTAGTTTTGCAGCAGGTTGGAGGCCAATGTTCTTGACCCAAACCTTTATTATTCAGCACTAATTATACAACCGATCTTCAAATGTAAAAAGGACCCCAAGGCCTCGTGCACACGACCGTATTTTGTTTCCGTGTCCGATCCGTTTTTATTGAGGATAGGATGCGAACCCATTCATTTCACCGTCCGCATCAGCATGTCCGTTCCGTTGCTCTGCAAAAAAAATAGTGCATGTCCTATTTTTTTCTAGTTTGCGGACAAGGATAGGCATTATTACAATAGATCCGCCAAAAAAAGGATCCGCAAAAAAAAAAAAAAAAAAACGGATGCCATATGGAACGTCATCATTTTTTTTTTGCGGACCTGCAAAACACATACGGTCGTGTGCAGGTAGCCTAAGGCTGAGTTCACACGAGCGTGACGGATTGGCTCCGGGTGCGTTCAGTGAAACTCGCACCATTTTGCAAGCAAGTTCAGTCAGTTTTGTCTGCGATTGCGTTCAGTTTTTTTCCCACGCGGGTGCAATGCGTATTGATGCATTTTTCACACGCTTGATAGAAAAACTGAAGGTTTACAAACATCTCTTAGCAACCATCAGTGACAAACGCATCGCACCCGCACTTGCTTCCGGATGCAATGCGTTTTTAAATGAAGCCCCATTCATTTTTTTTTAAGGCCAGGGCTGCGTGAAAAACGCTGAATATAGAACATGATGCATCAAAACGCATTGCACCCGCGCGGAAAAAACTGAAAGCAGACAAAACTGACTGAACTTGCTTGGAAAATGGTGCGAGTTTCACTGAACGCATCCGGACCTAATCCGTAACACTCGTGTGGAAGACGCCTAATGGTTTCCAATGGTCTGTGAATGTGCGAAAGGCCTTCAGTTCTTCTTACGCGAGTCTCAGAGGCTTTGGATGATCCACCAAAAAAAGCACATACAGGACAACTGCCTCCCCCAGGTGTTAGGGTCAGGGCTGGAGCGAGGTCCTGTTGACTCCTGTCTTTGAGAGTGAAAAAAAAAAACAAGACCCCACCCCCCCTCCTGAGAAGCCCCTGCCCCATGGAGGAGCCTACGTGCAGACACGCACACATCAGGCTTCTAGTCCCTCTGGAATTCCCTCAGTTTCCTCCAACAAACCAAATAATTGGCGTTACGTGAAGCTGTCCCGTGCTTTACCCTAACCCCAAGTTCACACCTGAGCGTTTTACAGCGCGTTCAAACGCGCTGTAAAACGCTCAACACGTGAAAACCAATGCTTCCCTATGGCCCTGGTTCACACTTGAGCGTTTTACAGCGCGTTTGAACACGCTTTATTTCAGTAACGCAAAAAAGTTCTTGAGCTTTTTTTTGGGCGTTTGTTGCGCGTTTTGGCCATAGACTCATTGGACAACACTACAGTCAATCACACAAACGCGCGTCAAACGCGCATTTACTATTGCAAAAAACGTGCATAAAAACGCACGACAAATACGCGCGTAAAACGCGCGTCTCAGAAACGCTCAGGCGTGAACCCAGGGTTAGGGATCCATGGAAGAGGAGAAATTCAATTTGTGACCTTCAGGGGCGAGTTTCAATGTTAATGCCTACTGATGTGTCCGTACTCAACCACTGAGGGTTTGTTCACGCGACCGTGTGCTGCCTGTGCCCGCGCTGTGAACCGCAACTTGCGGTCCGCAATGCACAGGCACCGGCCGTGGGGCTGCCGCATGCGGATCGCGACCCTATTCATGATCCGTTCGTTCCGCAAAAATATAGAGCAAGTTCTATCTTTTTGCGGTGCGGAGGCACAGAACAGAACCCACGGAAGCACTCTGTAGCGCTTCCATAGGGTTCCGTTCCGTACCGCATCGCCGGATTTGCGGACCCATTCAAGTAAATGATGCGGAATGCACGCGGCTGGTGCCCTGTGTATTGCGGACCCGCCGTATGCGGGGCCCCAATGGGCAACGGCCGTGTGAATGAGCCCTAAACCTGCACACAGGTCATTTTCTGACGACACATTCCCTGGGCTGTATATTACACAGCCCGATTCTGCAGGCGACTGTCTGGAGGGAAGCGTTCCTTCTAGACCAGGCATCCTCAAACTGCAGCCCTTCAACGGTTGCAAAACTACAACTCCCAGCATGCCTGAACAGCCTACAGGTATCAGCCTACAGCAGGGCATTGTGGGAGTTGTAGTTTTACAACAGCTGGAGGGTGCCTGATCTAGACAATCGCCTGCTCGCTAGCAGAACAGGCTGCAGCTATTACATGCAGCGATCTCCTCCACAGCATCGCTCTTCATCGCTCTTCCCCACGCGGTCTAGTTCTTTACCGGCAGCAGATCGCGATTAGACAGCGCGATCTGCCGCCTGCAAATCGTTATCCTTCAGCACACTGAAAGATCACGATTGCCCAATGAACAAGCATTTGCTCGTTTATCGGCGGCAGTATTACACTGCCGGATAATTTCTCGTTAGCGATCATCTAGCAGATCTGCCAGTGTAATACAGGCTTTAGGTCCATTTACCCAAGTAATCATAAAAAAAAAAAAAAAAACACAGGCAAAAACAATCAGTTAGAGAAAAAGTATTGAATGATCAAAAACGTAGAGACCTGAACCATCATCCACTATGAGCAGGTGTGGATTCCGGCACAGATGAGCCCACTGTTTGCCTGGCAATCTATTCCACAATACTCTGCGCCTCTAAAGGGTAATCGGTGGAGCGTTAATGACTTAATGAATCGTTCAATCGCCCGATCAAATCAATGATTTACTCGTGTAAAAGGGGCCTTTACACAAAAAATGCCTTAAGCAGAAATTCTGCAAGTTCCTAACCACCCGGCGTACGTGAAGGCATGCAGTTCCTAGCCACTGGGCGTCACATACCCCCTTGAGATATGGTCTACAGAAAACATAGGAGCAGTGATGGCTCACCCCCGGCCTTCCAGCTGTGGTGAAACTACAACCCCCAGCATGCTCCTATTCATTTCTTTGGCGTTCTGAGAACAGCCAAGCAAGTGTACATCTTGGGAGCTGTTTTACCACAGGCCTAGAGGGTCGAAAAAAAAAATATAATGTAGACAATGCCTACAAGCAGAAAGCAACCAAATCCCTTCTTCCTGAAATGTTCCCAGGAAGAGTGTGAACAACACTGTACTTCTAGAGCGGGTTTGATAGGTAATGTCCATTGTGACATTGACCATGATGCACACACGACCAGATTTTGGCCAACAATTTTATATGTATGCGAGGGTGCTCCGATTTTATCCTGCAAGGAACCAAAAAGTCGTGTTTCATAGACATGCATGGTCCCTGCTCCTCTCCCTAGGGTTCCTCAGAAAGCAGATCTCTGGTGCAAGTTAAGCAGCCCCCCCTTCCCACACCCTATAGACATCGGGCACCAAATCATGAAGACCACATGGAAAATGGATGCTTAAGATGGTGCGCCAAGACATTCTCTTGCTTTCTTGGGCCCGCTAAGTTCTGCTGGCGAGGTCTTGAAGATCTCGTTAACCTCACATGATCCTCAAACACCGTCCTCCTCTCTTCCATTAGCAAAGGGACATTGCAAGGAAGACACACCAGGGTTTTTCCCATGCATGGGAGTGACTAATGCAAATCTGTAAGGTTTCTAAAGATTGTAAGGATACTGTCACACCAGCGTTTTTACTGGAGCCGGCATTAAGGTGGTAGAGATGCCTTTGGGCATCAGGTTGGACTGCTACCTCTGCACCCCTTATCACCCTGCAGAATCCAGTTCTTGATTCGGACTCCAGGAGAAGACGTTTCCCACTTGCTATAAAGACATATACAATAGAATTGTCCGATTCTCTGCAGAAAACATGGATTTGCATCTGCTATAAAAACCTGTTTTGTTGTCCTCCGTCACTTCCTCAAAACGCAATCAAATGTCATGACTCAGACCTACAGACAATTCACCATGAAAGTGTCGGTTGCAAACCGCCTCACGCCCAATCGAGCGCAGCGTCCTAGATCAAGGCCCTGATGCAATCAGAGCCAGGAGGCACATGGCGATTGTCATGCAGATCCCACTGTCTGGCATCCATTTGATGCTATCGGCGGGAGCACATTCATATGCAACTGCACAGGAGCCGGCCCTACGAGATGGGAGGACACGAATCTGCTGCAATCCCTTCCTAATCTCAGGAGGAACTCGAAAGAACTCCAAATCCTCCAGACCCGTGTATGGGAAACTGTGTCCTGTGCTGCAGCAACGTTCTCTGCCTCATGGTGTGCGGCGGAGGCGGCCAACGTGCCCATTGTTCACATGGACCAAGGCGGCTCACTAATCCGCCCTGCTAATCTGCAGTGCATTGCAAAGGGAAGGAAGTGAGCGCTGCGGGCGATTCACACCGACAGTGCCAATAATCGAATGCCATGCACGTACATAGCACGTGGGTAGAGAACATGGGGCCTCCTCATCTTACCCAGATATAATGAAACCCACCCAATGTGGCGATTCCTCCAGCAGCCCCCTACAATACTGAGTGATCCAGGCCATTCATCAGACACTGAGCCCGGATACCGAGGGGCACACAGGCCTGCCAGCTATAATGAGGGCACTGTTAGGCTGTGTATGCAGCTGCCATAGCTCCTACCCTATGTATTAATGCCAGGCAGTATTCTCACTGAGTGGGCACCCCCTGCCACATCTCCTACCCTATGTATAATGCCAGGCAGTATTCTCACAGAGGGGGCACCCCCTGCCACATCTCCTACCCTATGTATAATGCCAGGCAGTATTCTCACTGAAGGGGCACCCCCTGCCACATCTCCTACCCTATGTATAATGCCAGGCAGTATTCTCACCGAGGGGGCACCCCCTGCCACATCTCCTACCCTATGTATAATGCCAGGCAGTATTCTCACTGAGGGGGCACCCCCTGCCACATCTCCTACCCTATGTATAATGCCAGGCAGTATTCTCACTGAGGGGGCACCCCCTGCCACATATCCTACCCTATGTATTAATACCAGGCAGTATTCTCACTGAGGGGGCATCCCCTGCCACATCTCCTACCCTATGTATAATGCCAGGCAGTATCCTCACTGAGGGGGCACCCCCTGCCACATCTCCTACCCTATGTATTAATACCAGGCAGTATTCTCACTGAGGGGGCATCCCCTGCCACATCTCCTACCCTATGTATAATGCCAGGCAGTATCCTCACTGAGGGGGCACCCCCTGCCACATCTCCTACCCTATGTATAATGCCAGGCAGTATTCTCACTGAGGGGGCACCCCCTGCCACATGTCCTATCCTATGTATTAATGCCAGGCAGTATCCTCACAGAGGGGGCACCCCCTGCCACATCTCCTACCCTATGTATAATGCCAGGCAGTATTCTCACTGAGGGGGCACCCCCCTGCCACATCTCCTACCCTATGTATAATGCCAGGCAGTATTCTCACTGAGGGGGCACCCCCTGCCACATCTCCTACCCTATGTATAATGCCAGGCAGTATTCTCACTGAGGGGGCACCCCTGCCACATCTCCTACCCTATGTATAATGCCAGGCAGTATTCTCACTGAGGGGGCACCCCTGCCACACATTAGAATGCAATCTATCTACATATCAATATTTACACTCTGTAACGGATAAATTGATACAATGTAACAATAATATGAAACATTTGATACAAAGTAACCTCATCTGGATGGCGGCGATGCTTATAGATAGAGCTATCACCATACAATTCCTGCCCGGATCAGACTGATATTTGCTGCCATGCAGTGCCCTATGGCATATGGAGGGCACCGAGACAGAGAGCAATGAGTGACCAGATGCAGATCTCACCTCCTGCGCATCCAGCCAGGAAATCCAACGCCATTCCTCCCAGGACTGATGCCAATGATACCAGGTGTCCTCCTCAGTGTGCTCCACAGTGCCAGCTCCAGGTGCCCTCAGTGCCACAGGGGGCGGAAAGGACAAGGATCCTCTGCCCCTGTGGGGGTCGTAGTGAGGACAAAGCTCCTATGAGGGTAGTAGTGAGGACAGAGCTCCTATGGGGGGGTGAGGGCAGGACAGGGGGCAGCCGGGAGTCTGAGGTGCCAGCAGCGGGAGGATCAGGTGCCGGGCTGCACTGCTGACCCTATGGTAATAATGTTAATGACGCCACCACCTCCCAGATTGTCGCACGGCTCTGCGCCAGCCTCGCTCCAGCTCTATCTGTGGCGCCGCCCAACAAGGTGCAAATGTCCTTATTTAGGAGCCGCGTCCTGTCCAATCAGCGCCGGAGGAAGAGACAACACCCACAGCCGCGGCTGCTTGCCACGCCCATCTGTGGAGGAGGAGGGGAAGGGGCGGAGCTCGCAGCATCCTCTACATGTTGACGAGAAGGAGGTTGTGCGGCGTCCTGCTGAGCTCTGCTACATGGCAGCAGGGAAGGGTTAAAGGGGTCCTCTCACTTCAGCAATTGGCATTTATCATGTAGAGGCAGTTAATACAAGCCACTTACTAATGTATTGTGATTCTCCATATTACTTCCTTTGATTTCTGGATTAATTTTTCTATCACATTATACACTGCTCGTTTCCATGGTTACAGACCACCCTGCAGTCCATTAGTGGTGGTCATGCGTGTACACTATAGGAAAAAGTGCTGGCCTCTCTGGTGGCCGGGACCATGGGAGCTCACATAGGCTGGTGCTTTTTCCTATATTGTGCAAGTAGGACCACCACTGATGGACTGCAGGGTGGTCTGTAACCATGGAAACGAGCAGTGTATAATGTGATAGAAAAATTAATCCAGAAAGAAAAGGAAGCAATATGGAGAATCACAATACATTAGTAAGTGGCTTGTATTAACTTCCTTTACATGATACATGCAACTTACTGAAGTGAGAGGACCCCTTTAAATGTGATTGGCAACACAAGTCTGCCAGTGTTCAGACACACACATCATAAGCATAGGTGAAATGCAAATATCATCGACAGATCCTCCATAACAGTGTCACCCACAGATCCCCCACAACAGCGTCATCCACAGATTCCCATAATAGTGTGGCATCCACAGATCCCCCATAAGTGTGTCATCCACAGATCCCCCATAACAGTGTAATCCACAAATCCCCCATAACAGTGTCATCCACAGATCCCCATAAAAGTGTGCCATCCACAGATCCCCATAACAGTGTCCTCCACAGATCCCCATAACAGTGTCCTCCACAGATCCCCATAACAGTGTCCTCCACAGATCCCCATAACAGTGTCCTCCACAGATCCCCATAACAGTGTCCTCCACAGATCCCCATAACAGTGTCCTCCACAGATCCCCATAACAGTGTCCTCCACAGATCCCCCATAACAGTGTCATCCACAGACCCCCCATAACAGTGTCATCCACAGATCCCCATAACAGAGTCCTCCACAGATCCCCATAACAGTGTCCTCCACAGATCTCCCATAACAGTGTCATCCACAGATCCCCATAACAGTGTCCTCCACAGATCCCCATAACAGTGTCCTCCACAGATCCCCATAACAGTGTCCTCCACAGATCCCCCATAACAGTGTCATCCACAGACCCCCATAACAGTGTCATCCACAGATCCCCATAACAGAGTCCTCCACAGATCCCCATAACAGTGTCCTCCACAGATCCCCCATAACAGTGTCATCCACAGATCCCCCATAACAGTGCCATCCACAGATCCCCATAACAGTGTCCTCCACAGATCCCCCATAACAGTGTCATCCACAGATCCCCCATAACAGTGTCATCCACAGATCCCCATAACAGTGTCCTCCACAGATCCCCCATAACAGTGTCATCCACAGATCCCCATGACAGTGTCATCCACAGATCCCCCCCATAACAGTGTGTCATCCACAGATCCCCCCATAACAGTGCCATCCACAGATCCCCATAACAGTGTCATCCACAGATCCCCCCATAACAGTGTGCCATCCACAGATCCCCATAACAGTGTCCTCCACAGATCCCCCATAACAGTGTCATCCACAGACCCCCCGTAACAGTGTCATCCACAGACCCCCGTAACAGTGTCATCCACAGATCCCCATAACAGTGTCCTCCACAGATCCCCATAACAGTGTCCTCCACAGATCCCCCATAACAGTGTCATCCACAGATCCCCCATAACAGTGCCATCCACAGATCCCCATAACAGTGTCCTCCACAGATCCCCCATAACAGTGTCATCCACAGATCCCCCATAACAGTGTCATCCACAGATCCCCATAACAGTGTCCTCCACAGATCCCCCATAACAGTGTCTTCCACAGATCCCCATAACAGTGCCATCCACAGATCCCCATAACAGTGTCCTCCACAGATCCCCCATAACAGTGTCATCCACAGATCCCCCCATAACAGTGTCATCCACAGATCCCCCCATAACAGTGTCATCCACAGATCCCCCCATAACAGTGTGTCATTCACAGATCCCCCATAACAGTGTGTCATCCATAGATCCCTTATAAGTGTGTCATCCAAAGATACCCCATAAGTGTCATCCACAGATCCCCATAACAGTGTGTCATCCACAGATCCCTCCATAACAGTGTGTCATCCACAGATCCCCCATAACAGTGCGTCATCCACAGATCCCCCCATAACAGTGTCATCCATAGATCCCTTATAAGTGTGTCATCCAAAGATCCCCCCTATAATAGTGTCATCCACAGATCCCCCCATAACAGTGTCATCTACAGATCCCCCATAACAGTGTCATCCACAGATCCCCCCATAACAGTGTCATCTACAGATCCCCATAACAGTGTCCTCCACAGATCCCCATAACAGTGTCCTCAACAGATCCCCATAACAGTGTCCTCCACAGATCCCCCCATAACAGTGTCCTCCACAGATCCCCCCATAACAGTGTGTCATCCACAGATCCCTCCATAACAGTGTCATCCACAGATCCCCCATAACAGTGCGTCATCCACAGATCCCCCCATAACAGTGTCATCCATAGATCCCTTATAAGTGTGTCATCCAAAGATCCCCCCTATAATAGTGTCATCCACAGATCCCCCCATAACAGTGTCATCTACAGATCCCCCATAACAGTGTCATCCACAGATCCCCCCATAACAGTGTCATCTACAGATCCCCATAACAGTGTCCTCCACAGATCCCCATAACAGTGTCATCCACAGATCCCTCAAAAGTGTCATCCACAGAGCCCCCATAACAGTGTCATCTACAGATCCCCATAACAGTGTCCTCCACAGATCCCCATAACAGTGTCATCCACAGATCCCCATAACAGTGTCATCCACAGATCCCTCATAAGTGTCATCCACAGATCCCCATAACAGTGTCCTCCACAGATCCCCATAACAGTGTCCTCCACAGATCCCCATAACAGTGTCCTCCACAGATCCCCATAACAGTGTCCTCCACAGATCCCCATAACAGTGTCCTCCACAGATCCCCATAACAGTGTCCTCCACAGATCCCCATAACAGTGTCATCCACAGAGCCCCCATAACAGTGTCATCTACAGATCCCCATAACAGTGTCCTCCACAGATCCCCATAACAGTGTCCTCCACAGATCCCCATAACAGTACGTCATCCACAGATCCCCATAACAGTGTCATCCACAGATCCCCCCATAACAGTGTCATCCACAGATCCCCCCATTATAGTGTCATCCACAGATCCCCATAACAGTGTCCTCCACAGATCCCCATAACAGTGTCATCCACAGATCCCCCCATAACAACTGTCTATTAATAAATGTGACATAAAGCCGGGATGATTGGATTTTCCTTGCAGGCGATTATTTGGGTTGCAGATTACAGTGACTGTCAGATTACGTGACTGGACAGTCGGTCAATGGGAATAGATTGGAGGAGTGAGGGGAGGGCTCTGCAGTGACAGTTAATGCTATGTACTGTAGGTTCAAGCCGAGGGGAGGGCGGGGGGCGTGTAACGCCAGCACCTATAGACGTGAAACTCAAGGGGGCGGAGGGCAAGGAACCAGAAAGTGGACGGAAAGCGGCTTAGAGTGCACACTGACAGAAGAGGATTACTAGGTAAGAAGAAGGGTGAAGGTTGTCTGGGATATAGCAGAGCTGGATTTATCATCTGTGTGCATTGTGAGGAGGGAGCAGGTTCATGTGCAGCAGTCCTATGTAATAATACATCTTACCACCCTGGGTCATACCAAATGACAAACTCAGCACTGCTAAATTCCTTTAATACTCATTGGGGGTCATTTATTAAGACTCCCTGTGCTAGTTTTTCTTGTAAAAAAATCTGCGCCTAATTTAGGGGAGGTTTGACAAACTGGTGTCAAGGAAAATGGGTTTCTGGTTATGTGGAATGAAGCATCCCTTATGGTCAGAACAGCGGCGCACGACCACTGAGGCCAGGTGAGGCGACCGCACCAGGTAAGGGCAAGAGGGCGGCAGCGGAAGGGGCCACGGGCAATGAGCGCTTTCATGGTGGCAAAGGGGTTAGATTAAGAAATTGGCATTGGTGGGGGGGGGGGGGGGGCGCCTATTCTTTATGGGGCCGAGATAAGCGGCGCCTGCCCTCAGGTGCACCTAGCCTTTCTGCTGCCTGAGGCGAAAACTAAAACGGCGCCCCCTTCCCCATGCCAATTTCTTAACCTAACCTACTTGCCACAATGAAAGCGCTCATTGCCCATGGCCCTTCCGCTGCCCCCTGGTGACCGTAATGTATATGCAGCCTCCATTTACACCCCCTTACTGAAGATTTATGATCGGGGGCGTCCTCTGGTGCAGAACGTAATCCAGATGCTGATAATACAGGCACTGATTCATTGACCCCCCTCGTGAAATAGGCATCTCAGAGCTGCATTCAAAACTGCAGAGCTGAAATCTCCCCTCATCTCCTGCTTGTTCAGTAGCTGCACATTGCTTGCTGTGTGATTTGCATGCTAGGAAGGCACCGTACAGTCACCCGACTGCATCACTAAAATACTAATCTGCTAGGGGTGTGAATAAGGACCAGCTTGCTGACTGTTTCCAATAGCAATCAGCAGAGTGCAGCTTTGTAGGCCAGCAGCCTGAAGAATTACAGGATGGGGGGCGTAGGAGGCGGTGGTCTATAGGAGACAAGGCCACACATATAAATTTGCAGAAACCCACAGGTGCAATTGGAATGTCTGCGGTGATTCTCCACCAGGGGGCAGCACAGGTCATAGGCGCAGGGATCATGGAAGTATATCTGTCATAGACAAATACTAATAAGGGAAAAGTGGCTGCGGATCCGGTGCCAGGAGATAAGATACTTGGCTCCTGATCTTGTTAATGTGGGCGATCAGTTTAGATTTGCAGATTGTGTTGGGAAATTTTAGCTCCGTCAGCTCCCAGCTGTATGTAACGTGCTGCGCAGTGCACAGGTAGGCTGTGCGGTCTATATATCTGCTGTATCAGGGCACCGCTATGGGACTGCTTTGTCTAATGGAGTCTGAAGTAGTCTAAAAACCACCTATTGTCTTGTTTTGGATTCAGGATACTGCACTATCTTTCCTCCATGCTTTATACTGCAGCTCTTCTTGTTCAGATTTCCTGCTGGGTAGAGAGGCTTAACATAAAGCTCCCGGGCCCCAATACAAAATCTGTTACGGAGCCTCCAACTGTGGGTGCTTCTTCTGCATGACCGTTGGGGCCCTGTTGTTGTAGGGGTCCGTCACTACGTCATAGACATGGCCCAGTCTACAACTATTTCTATCATATGCCCCCCTATGGGAGGCCAAAATTAATTTGTCATTAACCCCCTCTTGGATATGGCAGTAGGTTCCCTGTCAGAAGGACAGGGATATGGTGGTAGGTCCTATCTGAAGGGCAGGGATATGGCGGTAGTTCTCCTGTCTGAAGACTAGGGATATCACTTTAGATAAGGTCCCCTATCTGAAGGACAGGGATATGGTGGTAGGTCCTTAAGGCCAGGCATATTGCGGTAGGTCTCCTGTCTGAAGACTAGGAATATCTCAGTCGGTCCCCTTTCTGAAGGGCAGGAAAATGGTGGTTGGTCCCATCTGAAGGCCAGGGATATAGTGTTAGGTCTCCTGTATGAAGACTAGGGATATGTCGGTAGGTCTCCTGTCTGAAGGTCAGGTATATGGCAGTAGGTCTCCTGTATGAAGACTAGGGATATGGCGGTAGGTCTCTTTTTTGAAGGAAAACAGGTTATTAGGAAATCATATAATTGAACTTCTGATGCAACAGAGACAAAGAAGAGGAACAAGCAAAGTAAATACCGCACAAGCTAAGAACAGGATGTAGAACTCATCAGCGGAGTGATAACATCCATGGAGCTGGACTTGTACACCAGATACAGTGCTAATAATTAAAGGGATGACAGACACCGGCTTCATGTTGCAAAATAGACGATACTGTGATACATTGTAACTACAACCCCTATTCTAGTTGTCATTTTCCCCTGTGGTGCCATTCATATGTTATAGGGGTGTTCCAGTGTAAACATATATCTCCTATCCACTGGGGAGCTGACAGATGCCAGGACATAGGGTTCTGACTGATGGGATTCCTAGAATGGAGATGCCAACCCCCCGCCCCCCCCCCCCCCCCCGATCTACACCGCCCTAGTGAGGAGGTTTAAATGTAACAGTGGACGAGCATGTGCAGAACCACTGCATTCAAGGTCTATGAGCCTGAGAAAGCCAAGGATTCAGAATCCTGCCTGCAGAGGTCACTGGAGGGGGCGGCAGGGGGCGGCAGTACCCCATTTTACTGATCGTTGCAGGTCCCTGAGGTCAGTCCCTTACAATCTAATGATTAAGCTGTAATACCCCTTTAAAAGCTATAGACATCTTTGGGGCAATTTTTTTTATGAAATGGCTTAAATAAGTGTTTATGAGGTCAGGGGATCAGTGATAAGAGCTACACATGAGCCGTCAGATGATGGGATTCAAAGAAAACAGATTGTGACAGCTTGCAAACAGACTGATTTTTAACCCATGTAACTCAGAAATGGCTGAACATTTTTAATAAAGACTAATTAAAAAATAACTTTTAGCCCAAAATGAGTAAAATATAATTATAAAAAAAATGCCCTAAAAGGTGTACATAACCTTTAAGTAGGGTATCCTGAAGGGTATGGTGCTTTGTGTTGTCTAGAAATGTGGATGACCACGATTTCAGAGGACATTATATCAACTATACAACAGACTGCCTCTCCATTTGTCTTAGGCAGGTTTTAAAGTGAATGGTTTTACAAATTTTTTTTATTAATTAATAACTTAGATACTAAGATTCCTTATTTGATATCTGTTTTAATTTCCCGATTTTTTTATTCTATTTTCTGTACATGATGTACATATGGGGGCAGCCATCTTACCTGAGCTGCTGTTAACAGCATTCAGATATGTACTTTACAGCAGCTATGTGGACCCTAGCAACCTATAGACTGGAAACAACCCTTTGACTTCTATTGGAGAGTGTACTGGGCATGCTCTGTGACCTGTACAGAGGTCATTGTGCAGGGAGGGTAAACTGTGACATCACCTATTGTAAATAGTGGATCTTATGTTATCTATATATACTGTATATACACTGACGAGCAAAAGAGTAACAATGTTGTTACATGAGAAGAATCTGCAGAACTAATCATATGCTAAATAGTTGCAAGTCCAGTTTATGTATGAGATAGCCAAGATGATTGTCTATAAAATGATGGGAGTCTCACATTCGAAGCTGCAGTGGATGGTGAGATGTGGAGCCTGGAAGTCAAAAGTTCTAAACATTGTTACCCTTTTTGCTCGTCAGTGTATATAATTGTAGGCGTTAATTGTCATTGTAATCTTGTTTGTGATGATAATGAGATGGCTACTGAGAAGTGAGCGCTACCAGACACAAAGTGTCAGATTATTATGAGACTCGGTGGTCGCAGTAAAACTGCAGGATTTCAAGATTTTTTTTTAATACAGAGAGTGACATGGGGGGAAAAACTAAGACTAATATGATAACACGATGCTGGAAGATAACTTTTCTTTATAAGGGAGGATTGGAGCGAGCCCCCCCAAAAATATCCCACTGCTCATCTAATGTTCCACAGATAAGTACAGTTTGTGTGTGATTAACCCGAACCTGTGGTTGGCGGATGTGGAGGTTGTTCTAAGCTGCTGAAAGGTCAGAGGGTCCCCGACCAGAACAGACATTGATAACTAAACATAAAACTACTGGGAAATCTGACGCGTCACAGTGTAGGTGGGAATACTGAGAAATCTTCACCATGTGTGATCGGAACAATCCCCTCCCTGCTGTGTTCTGTATTTTCTACATATTGGGAGTATTATAGTAGTTATATTCTTGTACATAGGAGGCAGTATTATAGTAGTTATATTCTTGTACATAGGAGCAGTATTATAGTAGTTATATTCTTGTACATAGGAGCAGTATTATAGTAGTTATATTCTTTGTCAATTATCTTTTTATTGAAAAGAAGCAGACAGCATGTATAAAAGTGACCCGCATTAAGGGCAAAAATTCACATGCACATCAAAGTATAGCAACAAGGGGGATAGGCACATCCCACAGATAGGCACATACGTTCCATACAATACCGACATTATACTAAGACATCTGTTCTTGCTTGCCCTATCCGACACGCGCCCTTTGCATTAACATACATGTATATGAATGTCACTTAGTCTGCAGGGACATTTTATTTTTTAGGTGAACAGCAAGGCAACTGGCCTTACTAAACAAACCAATCATAAACTGGATCTCTAGGCACATCTTGGAAAAATATGGTAATACTGTCTTGGGGGTAAGACATAGCGACACACGGTATCAGGGTCAAAGACCTTTATTGAGCTGTCGCAGTAGATGTTAGACGGTAGCGCAACCAAGGATCCCACAATTTGGCATGTTGATCATGTGTTCTAGCCTCCCAACTAGCCAACTCTTCGAGACGTTGGATGTGGTCCACTTTATTTACCCATTGCATAAAAGTAGGCGGATCGGTACTAAGCCACCTCTGGGGGATTATTAGCCTCGCGGCCTGGATTAGCTGTGTGGCCAAGCTGCGTTTTGAGGGGGAAAGGTCTTTAGTGGGGAGCCACAGTAGGACCAACTCGGGAGACAAAGGCATCACCTTGTGTATAATCAAATTAATGGTTTTGGATACTGTATCCCAGAAAGGCTGAATCTTAGGGCATGACCAGAAAATATGTGAGAGCGTACCCTCCCCAGTCTTACATCTCCAGCAGCGGTCACTAGGGCTAAGACCTCTAAGGGAAAGCTGCTTAGGAGTCATGTACCACTGGGTAAGCACCTTAAAGGAATGTTCTTGAATCTTAACACACCTGGAAAAGCCATGCGAATGTGCGTATAGGCGAAGAACGTCTGTCTCCGAGAAGGTCCTACCTAACTCTGTTTCCCAGGTTCTCAAGAATGAAGGGACATCAGTAGAATTGGGTACATTCAAACCTAAATAAAATAGAGAGATCACTCTTTTATGCGGAGAGCTGGAGGTCAAAATTTTTTCAAACCAAGTCAGTTCTCGTTCATGAGCCAGGGTCCCTAGCAGGATCTTACCAACCGACTTAATGTCAGCCAGTCCCAAAAAATTGCAGGACCGCACAGCCAGACGCAGGGGGTGTTCAGCAGCCAATGTACTCAAGGCATCCTCCAAGAGCGTCTTAACAGTGAAACTCCTAAGGGCATTCCACGCTGAGGAAGTCCTCACCAACCTAGGTCTCGCAGCATAAGGGGCTAAATCTGCAGGCATGACTAGTGAGGGGTTACCCAGTAGTTTGCCGTCTTTGTTAAGTTGCTTAATCACCAGACTCGTTCCTTTAAGCAGCGTTTGGTTATGTAAGGATGCGGTGGGTAGACCCCACAGAGCGGCCCTCTGCGGTTGAGAAAGTTGGAGTATCTCCAGGTCAGTGCCCAGTGTAGAGTAATTAGGGACGTGGAGTTGCATCCACCGTCTAAGATGGATCGCCTGGTAATATAGCTGTACGTCTGGCAGAGCAAACCCACCCTGAGTCCTCCTCAAAATCAATCTGCTATGTGCTATCCTGGCTCCCCTCCCTCCCCACAGGTAAGTAGAAAACAACCTTCGCATCTGCGTAAAAAACGAAGAGGGAAGGAAGACAGGCAGCATCTGCATGACATAGAGTATCTTTGGTAGCACAAAGGCCTTCAGCAAATTCTTTCTCCCCATCCAGGAAGTGTATGGAATGCGAAGGGAGCCCAATAAGCACTGCACCTCAGCCAATAGGGGTGTATAATTCAGCCGAAAAATATTGCTCGGGTCAGCCGGGATCTTAACCCCCAAGTAGGTAATGTGGGAAGTCTGCCATATGAAGGGTGTCTTGGCCTTAAGGGAGGACACACTTTTTAGTGGGGCTGTAATATTCATGGCCTCCGACTTGGTGTAATTTACCTTATAGTTGGAGACCTTGCCGAACAATTCAAATAGAGATAGGAGATGCGGGAAGGCCTCGACCGGGTTAGAGACCATTACTAAAAGATCATCGGCGTACGCAACATTGGTATACTCAACTGTATCATTCCTGGCCCTGACACCTCGAATACCAGGATGATCTCTGATTGCTTGCAGGAGGGTCTCCATCACTAATATATACAGGGCGGGGGATAGTGGGCAGCCTTGACGGGTGCCATTATGTATAGGAAAGGAGGGTGATAAAGTGCCATTTACTCTAATTTTAGCACTCGGGTTGGTATATAAGGTCGTAACGGCCCTTTGAAATTGCTCGGGGATCCCAAACTTCTGCAATGCCATCCGCATGAACCTCCAGCTCACCCGGTCGAAGGCCTTCTCCGCATCAACACTCAGGAAAGTCAGAGGTGTACCTTGCTTTTTTGCCCACTGAATGGCCGTGACGACTCTGCAGGAGTTATGGTTCCCCTCTCTTCCTGGCACAAAGCCCGCCTGATCCTGGTGAATCAGTTTAGGGAGGAAGGAGCTGAGGCGAGAGGCCAAGATCTTAGCCCAGATCTTAACATCGACATTCAGGAGAGATATGGGCCTGTAACTCCCGCAGAGCGTGTGGTCCTTCCCAGGTTTAGGCAAGATAGTCACTGTAGCTTCTAAAGATTGGGTAGGGAGGCGTCCACCTGCAAGAAGAGAATTACACCAAGTCGTGAGTTGAGGGCTCAAAATACTAGTAAATTTCCTATAGTACCCCACCGGAAATCCGTCCGGACCCGGGCACTTCCCCATGGGCATTGATTTCAGAACTGTCCCTACTTCTTCCTCAGTGACTGGGGTAGTCAGTAAGGAACCTTCATCCCTGTCAAGGCGAGGCAAATTTAGGTGAGACAAGAAATCTTCTAATACAGAATCTGCAGTGAAATCTGAACGTTCAGTGTTATCATCTAGCCCGTATAGGTTTTGATAAAATTTTTGGAACTCCTTAGCTATATCCACCGTTCTATGTAAAGATTTACCCTCAGCGGATTTTATGCTAGGAATGTACATAGCGTCTTTCCTTTGCTTAACAAGAGCAGACATCAACTTCGAACCTCTGTCCCCATGAGAGTAAAACCGAAACTGCGCATATTGATACGCCTTAGCGTGGCAAACATTCAGATGGTCCTTCAGTTTCGCTCTCATGAGGAGGAGCTCTTGTTGAGCCTGTAAGGCTCTAGACCGTTTGTGGAGGCTTTCAATCTCAGTAATCCGTTTAAGCAGGGACTGCAGTGTTTGTTGTCGATCCCTTTTAAGCTTGCAACCCAGAGCAATAAATTCACCCCTCATAACAGATTTATGCGCTTCCCACACCGTAGTTAGAGGGACGTCTGGGGTTAAATTCTCCTCAAAGAACCACTTCAGCCTCTGTGACAATGCATCCACTACCTCCCTTCTATCCAGCAGCGTCTCATTAAGTCTCCATTGTTTACTATGAGAAGGCAGGCTAGCTATATGTATAACCACCGACACCGGAGCATGATCCGAAACCGTAATAGGATCGATCGATGCCTGCTCTACCATATCAATGCAGGGGCTCGAAATCAGGAGGTAATCCAACCTTTTATAAACATTATGGGGGGCTGAGAAAAAAGTGTAATCCCTGACTGAAGGATGTACTAAACGCCAGGCATCTGTCAGGTTAGCATCTGATATGCATGAGTTAATACGGCCCAGGGTTTTCTGCGTTTGCTGAGTGGAACCATCTGAGGTATCTATACTAGGGTTAAGGGGTACATTGAGATCCCCGCCAACAATACAGATGCCCTCAGCGAAGGCTTTGAAGATTCGTAAAGTCTGCACTATCCAAGCTTTCTGACCTCTGTTTGGGCTATAGAGACTCGCGAGGGTTACAGGTTGGGTGCCTATTGTCCCTTTAACAAAAACAAATCTGCCCTCTGCGTCTGACTGTGTGGCCGTCATTGTAAATGGGACACTTTTGGCAACAGCGATACCGACCCCTCTTTTGGCCTTAGTATAGGTGCTAAGGAACCAATTATTGAAGTATCCCTTCTGGAGAGAGGGAACATTCTCTGACCTGAAGTGCAGCTCCTGGAAAAAGCATATGCCCGTGCGAGATTTCTTTAATAAGCGTAGAACCTGCGATCTTTTTTGTGGGGTATTGAACCCCCTGACGTTAAAAGACGTGCACTTAATCTGAGACATCTCGCATGTACATATGAACCCCCCAGCAGCCACCTATTATCCTGTGCAACAGAGATCCATAACATAATAGAACTGACGCGTATCCATTATTCCGTGTATAACATAGGAACATGGCCACGTAACTGAACTTGTGGGGGATACATCTGACAACTCCCAAGAAGGAGCATACAGTCAGTATGCCGTCCACCCAGGTAATGCGCTGACACCAGGACTGCGCTAGTATACCCCTGATGTAAGACATGTGGGGGGGGATCTAAGATCAAATATCGATCCTAGCATCCAGCAGATCCTGCTAACCTGGTGCCGCACTGAAAAACATCAAGTAACCCAACCCAGTATGGATCCTAAACATTCTGGTAACATAACATGGGAAATATGTGCAGAGTGCAGGGGACCGGAGCAAGACATAGGCCTACTAAACAGATAACAAGCATGACTGCGTCAAATATCACACAAAATGGCCAAGTGATACTTGCTGGGCAGATAGTAGAAGTGTGGAGATGATTCTGTCCTCACTCAGCACCCACGGAGAGAAACTGGCAAGAAACCAGGGCGACCCCCTGAGACATAACGTTCAAGTGTCTCTGGAACCAGGCCCCATCTTCCTCTTCGGTATGGCTTTGGACCACCGTTGAACTCCTGGCAGATCCGGCAGCGGTATCCCGGTCTCCGCCGAAGGCAGCCACGAGGGTATGTCCATTGGAGTGGTCTGGAGTAACTCCCAGGCCGCCGCTAGATCCTTCGGGACCCGTATGGTGCACCTCCTGCCCCCGACCGCAAACGTAAGGCCGAAAGGGAACAGCCATTTATATGGCGTCTTGACATGTCGTAGGTGGTCTGTAAGGGGTCGGAGGACTCTCCTCTTATTCAGCGTCGTCGGCGCTAGGTCCTGGAACAGCAGGATCGTGGCCCCTTCATAGGTGAGTTCTTTTTGCTCCCTGGCCGCTTTCAGAAGGGCCGCCGTGTCTGTATATTTCAACAAGCCACATATAACATCCCTAGGATTTTCGTTATCCTTAGGCTTCGGCCTGAGCGATCGGTGTATGCGCTCAATTTCAATGTCCGATGCGTTTTCGGTGCCTAGAAGGGTGGCAAAGATGGCGGCGGCCGCTCCTGGTAGGTCCTCGTGTGGGATCAGTTCCGGTAGGCCGCGTAGCCTAATATTTTTCCGCCTGCTGCGGTTCTCTTGGTCCTCAATGAGGGAGAAAGCTGTGTCCAAGGAGTCCATACATGCCGCGGTGTTCTCACTTAGTGAGCGGGAGAAGGTGAGTATGGCTGCTTGATTGCCTTCCAATGTCTCCACGCGGTGTCCGATATGCTTGATGTCGGACTTGATCTCTTGGAGGTCCTGTAGCACAGGTGCTATAGCCGACGAGAGGGCTTGTTGAAGAAACTTCTTCGATATAGGCGCAATGCCTGAAAGCTGGGACTCATCATCGTGGCCTCCAGTAGCGCCATCAGCTTCTTGTGACCAGTCGTCTGGATCATGCGGCGCCATCTTGGGAGCTCCGCTCACCGCACCGGAGGGCTTCTTATTTAAGAACTTCTCCATGTCTGAGGCCCCTCGATCAGGTTTAGGAGATTCAGTTTTGTCTCTAGGGGTATATCTGCCGATTTTCACCATACTTGTTGGGCTTTTAAGCGAAATAAACCAGGTTGCAGGATTGCATGGAGAGGAGCAGCTCCTACATGCGTCTGCTCAGGTCAGCAGTCAGACTCCGCCCCCATAGTAGTTATATTCTTGTACATAGGAGCAGTATTATAGTAGTTATATTATTGTACATAGGGGCAGTATTATAGTAGTTATATTCTTGTACATAGGAGCAGTATTATAGTAGTTATATTCTTGTACATAGGAGCAGTATTATAGTAGTTATATTCTTGTACATAGGAGCAGTATTATAGTAGTTATATTCTTGTACATAGGAGCAGTATTATAGTAGTTATATTCTTGTACATAGGAGCAGTATTATAGCAGTTATATTCTTGTACATAGGAGCAGTATTATAGTAGTTATATTCTTGTACATAGGAGGCAGTATTATGGTTGTTATATTCTTGTACATAGGAGGCAGTATTATAGTAGTTATATTATTGTACATAGGAGGCAGTATTATAGTAGTTATATTCTTGTACATAAGAGCAGTATTATAGTAGTTATATTCTTGTACATAGGAGGCAGTATTACAGTAGTTATATTCTTGTACATAGGAGGCAGTATTATAGTAGTTATATTCTTGTACATAGGAGCAGTATTATAGTAGTTATATTCTTGTACATAGGAGCAGTATTATAGTAGTTATATTCTTGTACATAGGAGGCAGTATTATAGTAGTTATATTCCTGTACATAGGAGGCAGTATTATAGTAGTTATATTTTTGTACATAGGCAGTATTATAGTAGTTATATTCTTGTACATAGGAGGCAGTATTATGGTTGTTATATTCTTGTACATAGGAGGCAGTATTATAGTAGTTGCATTCTTGTACATAAGAGCAGTATTATAGTAGTTATATTCTTGTACATAGGAGGCAGTATTACAGTAGTTATATTCTTGTACATAGGAGGCAGTATTATAGTAGTTATATTCTTGTACATAGGAGCAGTATTATAGTAGTTATATTCTTGTACATAGGAGCAGTATTATAGTAGTTATATTCTTGTACATAGGAGCAGTATTATAGCAGTTATATTCTTGTACATAGGAGCAGTATTATAGTAGTTATATTCCTGTACATAGGAGGCAGTATTATAGTAGTTATATTTTTGTACATAGGCGCAGTATTATAGTAGTTATATTCTTGTACATAGGAGCAGTATTATAGTAGTTATATTCTTGTACATAGGAGCAGTATTATAGTAGTTATATTCTTGTACGTAGGAGGCAGTATTATGGTTGTTATATTCTTGTACATAGGAGGCAGTATTATAGTAGTTATATTATTGTACATAGGAGGCAGTATTATAGTAGTTATATTCTTGTACATAAGAGCAGTATTATAGTAGTTATATTCTTGTACATAGGAGGCAGTATTACAGTAGTTATATTCTTGTACATAGGAGGCAGTATTATAGTAGTTATATTCTTGTACATAGGAGCAGTATTATAGTAGTTATATTCTTGTACATAGGAGCAGTATTATAGTAGTTATATTCTTGTACATAGGAGGCAGTATTATAGTAGTTATATTCCTGTACATAGGAGGCAGTATTATAGTAGTTATATTTTTGTACATAGGCAGTATTATAGTAGTTATATTCTTGTACATAGGAGGCAGTATTATGGTTGTTATATTCTTGTACATAGGAGGCAGTATTATAGTAGTTGCATTCTTGTACATAAGAGCAGTATTATAGTAGTTATATTCTTGTACATAGGAGGCAGTATTACAGTAGTTATATTCTTGTACATAGGAGGCAGTATTATAGTAGTTGTGCTCGGATCGGCTCATTACGAGAGGGTCCCCTACCTAAGCCTATATTCCCCCCCCTACCTAGAAGCAGCAGAGTTATGCCGGAACTGCTTATCGAAGGGTAGCCTAAAGGGGGCCACACCAATGAGTCCTGAGAAGAAGGGAGGGCTTCTGGGTGGGTCGAAAGCATTCGAACCGACAAGTGGGGGCAGGAGAGCCAGGTTTAAATAATTAAAGCCCCGCCTCCCCTCACACAAACACGGCACTCTTTAATTGCCTACCACTTGTGCTCGGATCGGCTCATTACGAGAGGGTCCCCTACCTAAGCCTATATTCCCCCCCCTACCTAGAAGCAGCAGAGTTATGCCGGAACTGCTTATCGAAGGGTAGCCTAAAGGGGCCAAAAGAACCAGGCATAGGAGTTTTGAACGACTTTGATAACAGAAACTACAAAACCAAAACTCGGAAAGCCAGTGACATTTTGTATTAAGGATCCGGGATATAACGCATGGAACACGCGGAACTCCAACGACCCAACCGTTTGATTACATGTACTGGTACCTTATGCATGGACGCCGCAGCTGCTGCGCCCCTGTGGAAGGAATGTCCTGTGATCGAGAGAGGATCGACCCCTGAACCTGTTAACTAAACCCGAATGTGCTGAATACCTGCCAGGTATAGTTAACAGTGCTATAGGACAGGTTTAATTGAGAGTGGCAAAAAACCTGACGAAGCCCAATAGGTGAGTGATAGTCCCCCCGGCCAGCAGCCGGGTAGGTGTTCATATTTCTGAAACAGGCGCCAAGCTGTCTTGTAAGCCCTCAGGGTATTACTGGCCAAGGAATTGGCCATCAGTCTGTTAGCTATGGTGAGATGAGAGACTAGTCCCAGCGCAGCTGGGCCTGGTGAGGAATTGGCATTGGCAACCGATCTGCCCCATGACAAACCTGAAAGAAAAAGTGGAAACATTTTTTTTTTTTTTTATTTTTTTTTTTTTTTACAGAGAAGCCATGCGTGAGACTCTAATGGCAGAGTCATATGTGTAAACCTAAAACTGAGAAGCCATGCGCGATAGACTAATGGCGGAGCTATGCGCGAGAGACTAATGGCGGAGTCATATGTGTAAAACTAAAACGGAGAAGCCATGCGTGAGACTCTAATGGCAGAGTCATATGTGTAAACCTAAAACTGAGAAGCCATGCGCGAGAGACTCTAATGGTGGAGTCATATGTGTACACCTAAAACGGAGAAGCCATGCGTGAGAGACTCTAATGGTGGAGTCATATGTGTAAACCTAAAACTGAGAAGCCATGCGTGAGAGCCTCTAATGGTGGAGTCATATGTGTAAAACTAACACGGAGAAGCCATGCGTGAGAGACTCTAATAGCGGAGTCATATGTGTAACCTAAACGGAGAAGCCATGCGTGAGAGACTCTAATAGCGGAGTCATATGTGTAACCTAAAACGGAGAAGCCATGCGTGAGAGACTCTAATGGTGGAGTCATATGTGTAAACCTAAAACGGAGAAGCCATGCGTGAGAGACTCTAATGGCGGAGTCATATGTGTAACCTAAAACGGAGAAGCCATGCGTGAGAGACTCTAATGGCGGAGTCATATGTGTAAACCTAAAACGGAGAATCCATGCATGAGAGCCTCTTACGGCGGAGTCATATGTGTAAAACTAACACGGAGAAGCCATGCGTGAGAGCCTCTTACGGCGGAGTCATATGTGTAAACCTAAAACGGAGAAGCCATGCGTGAGAGACTCTAATAGAGGAGTCGTATGTGTAAACCTAAACGGAGAAGCCATGCGTGAGAGACTCTAATGGCGGAGTCATATGTGTAAACCTAAAACGGATAAGCCATGCGTGAGAGACTCTAATGGTGGAGTCATATGTGTGCACCTAAAACGGAGAAGCCATGCATGAGAGACTCTAATGGCGGAGTCATATGTGTAACCTAAACGGAGAAGCCATGCGTGAAAGACTCTAATGGCGGACTATATGTGTAAACCTAAAACGGAGAAGCCATGTGTGAGAGACTCTAATGGTGGAGTCACATGTGTACACCTAAAACAGAGAAGCCATGCGTGAAAGACTCTAATTGTGGATTTTTTTTTATTTTTTTTTAAACTATAAACCACTTACGCAGCTCCAGTATGGGCACAGCTCTGAGTACGAGCATGAAGAGCATGGTATAACGCAGGTCACCTGCACGGACTAACTAACATCCTGTGCCTAAATGACCCCCTTGGAACCTTCTGTACGGCCGGCAGCAGGAAGCCAGCCACCGCCTATGATCTGCTCCCCCTGACCGAGCCTGGTACTCCTTCCCCCGATCCCTGCCTACCTAACGGCACGGCGGCCCGTGCCAGACTTTATTGAAGATGAGGAGCGGGGAAACGGTGTCCTGCACCTTTACCCCCAGCCGCGTGGGGAGCTCACGCTGCTCCCTGGCAGAGTGCACCAGTGCGGGGGAGCCCCCTCAGCCAGGGCCGACCCACCGCCGGCTGGACACTCGTACCACGTGGGGAGCAGCGCCGCTCCCTGGCGATGTGCACCGGATCAGAGGGAGCCCTTCCTTTACCGTGAGCCCCGGCCCTCGCCGGTTTGAATCGTGTGCCGCGTGGGGAGCCACATAGCTCCCTGGCATTATGCGCCGGCGCGGGAGTGCCCCCCCTAGAGGCTGGTTATTGTAACTGGAACCCGCTGGGAGACTGAGGTCTGACCGGACCTACCTGTGACCGAGAAGGCTGACCCCCCAGGCCGTGGCTGACCCGCGTGCGTAGACGTGACGCAACTACCTGTAGATGCCCACCCAGTGCCTGTAATCAACGGGAGTGCGACCAAGTCTGTGGATGTGACCGACTGGCCCCTGTAGTCGTGAGGGGACCCTACCTCGGGAGTAGCGGTAACGGACCATCGCCTGTAGACGTGGTAGTATTACCTCACGAGTCTGTTGACATGAGACTAATGCCTGCAGTCGTGGCAGGCCTTTATAACGAGTCTGTAGTAGTGACAGACTAATGCCTGCAGTCGTGGCAGGGCTTTATAACGAGTCTGTAGTCGTAACGGATTTGTGCCTGCAGTCGTGGCAGGGCTTTAGAGCGGGTCTGTAGTCGTGACAGACTGATGCCTGCAGTCGTGGCAGGACTTTATAACGAGTCTGTAGTCGTGACAGACTGTTGCCTGCAGTCGTGGCAGGGCTTTATAACGGGTCTGTAGTCGTGACAGACTGATGCCTGCAGTCGTGGCAGGACTTTATAACGAGTCTGTAGTCGTGACAGACTGATGCCTGCAGTCGTGGCAGGGCTTTATAACGGGTCTGTAGTCGTGACAGACTGTTGCCTGCAGTCGTGGCAGGGCTTTAGAGCGGGTCTGTAGTCGTGACAGACTGATGCCTGCAGTCGTGGCAGGGCTTTATAAGGAGTCTGTAGTCGTGACAGACCTGGCAAAGCAACATTCCTATCTATACCATTTTTTTTTATTTTTTTTTCTCCCCCCCACCAAAGGCCACGACTGTAGGCGCCACCCTGTAAGAGATGCGCCAGAGGCCTGGCCATAATAGTCCACCATCCCCCGTCCCCCAAGCCTATGCAGGAGAAAAGGAGGGGGTTGGCCCACGCCTGCACCACCCCTGACTCACCTGGCGGCCATGACAGCCACAAACCCCACAGTATCTTAAGTTAGCCAACCACCTGTGGACCTGAATAAACAAGGACAGACATGTGAATGAGCGCACGGTGGCTGGGTGACCCTTCACTCCTGCCACCGCTCCTTTGCTGTCCACCGGATTATTGCGACTGCGCCCGAACCAACCCCCTGACTCGCCGTATGGGCTTGCGGGCGGCCCGGCTGCGTGCGCAAAGTGATGTGGTCAGCCCCCCTTTTTGGAGCCCTCTTTGTATTTGATCCTTAAAACATATCCCAAATATATAAAAAAAAAAATCATTTTTTTTTTTTTTTGTTTGTCCTGCCTTAGTACCTAGCCACTGTGCCTGAGCAAGGAGCCCTGTACCTGGACTGCAGTACCAGTATGGGCCTGTAGGTGTCGCCCTCTATCAAGCCAGGGCCTGCTGGAGTGCAGCAAGCCAGTGAGCTGCGCTGAGGAGCCGACGGCCGGCGTGACCGCTGCTCTGGGTATGTGAAGGACGTGTGACCCGTCGCTGCTGAGCCACAGATGAGGGGTGCCCGCCTGGGGGACGCTGCACGTGGGAGCGGGGGTGCTTGGCGCGGGGCCTGGAGCGGATCGGGGTGCCTGTATCGGGGTGCCTGGAGCGGGGTGCCGGAAGCGATCGGGAGTGCGGGCAGTTGCCAGCGCGGCTGGGGCCCGGCGGCACGCTCGGCAGCCCCCCATGTTATACATAGCGAGACGGGTGTGCAGCCACCCTGCCTACCTAATCACCGAAGCGACGAGCCCGACGCAGCCGACCACCCGATTCTCCAGTGACGCACGCACTTCTCTGGCACCAACCCACGAGCCGATTCGAAAGCATTCGAACCGACAAGTGGGGGCAGGAGAGCCAGGTTTAAATAATTAAAGCCCCGCCTCCCCTCACACAAACACGGCACTCTTTAATTGCCTACCACTTATATTCTTGTACATAGGAGCAGTATTATAGTAGTTATATTCTTGTACATAGGAGCAGTATTATAGTAGTTATATTCTTGTACATAGGAGCAGTATTATAGCAGTTATATTCTTGTACATAGGAGCAGTATTATAGTAGTTATATTCCTGTACATAGGAGGCAGTATTATAGTAGTTATATTTTTGTACATAGGCGCAGTATTATAGTAGTTATATTCTTGTACATAGGAGCAGTATTATAGTAGTTATATTCTTGTACATAGGAGCAGTATTATAGTAGTTATATTCTTGTACATAGGAGGCAGTATTATGGTTGTTATATTCTTGTACATAGGAGGCAGTATTATAGTAGTTATATTCTTGTACATAGGAGGCAGTATTATGGTTGTTATATTCTTGTACATAGGAGGCAGTATTATAGTAGTTATATTCTTGTACATAGGAGCGGTATTATAGTAGTTATATTCTGGTACATAGGAGCAGTATTATAGTAGTTATATTCTTGTACATAGGAGCAGTATTATAGTAGTTATATTCTTGTACATAGGAGGCAGTATTACAGTAGTTATATTCTTGTACATAGGAGGCAGTATTATAGTAGTTATATTCTTGTACATAGGAGCAGTATTATAGTAGTTATATTCTTGTACATAGGAGCAGTATTATAGTAGTTATATTCTTGTACATAGGAGCAGTATTACAGTAGTTATATTCTTGTACATAGGGGCAGTATTATAGTAGTTATATCCTTGTACATAGGAGGCAATTTTTATTAGTATAAACAAACATAACAATACATTCAATCTGAATGAACAGAAACAATGGTCATTTACCAGAAATCATACATATCCAACAGTATAAATAATAATAATGATGATAACTTTAACTTAACAATAGTCCATTGCTGTTAAAGGAGAATAAAGTAAATAAATCAGTAATAAACACAATTCCATTATGAGGATCAGTCCACATCCACCATATGTACCTTCCTCCATAACATCCTGTTTCTCTCCTTTTTCCTACATTCTAAGTTCTTTATCCACCTCAGCTCTGACAGGATCAGGGTCACCGCTCGCCTGTGATGGAACGGCTCGCTATGTACGGACACTTTCGTTCTAGTATGCCAGTGGTAGTATTTGATGACTGTAATAATCAGGTACATGGTCCCCCAGTCAATGTCAGGTATACTGGCTGGTACCCCATAGATAATATCAGGGTATGTAAGACGCCGCAGTCTGGGGATCTTTAACCTGGAGGATACTTCCTGCCATATTTTCTGCCCTTCCTCGCACTCGGATATAAAATGTGCCATTGTCTCCTCCTGTTGACATCCTAAGGGACACTTACGCTCTGAGACACTCAGATGTTTTAGATTCCCCTTAACATAAAGCTTTCCCTGCAAGGACAGCCAGGCTATGTCAAAAAATTTTGCAGGGAGCCTGACTCCATTAAGAAACCTCAGACTTTCTTTTAAGGTTACCGTTGTACAGTCTTTTAATGCGGGCTGTATATAAAAGAAAGTCCTACATATGGTCAGGTACAGCTCTTTCCTGGTCTTACTCTCAATACACCCTTTATCAATCCGCCAGTTTCTCAAGCACCGGAGACCATAGTTCAGGTACTGGGGGAGGAAGCCCCGAGTCAACCGACCCCTCTTGAGACTGCCGCCTCGCACCCAAGACTCTGCAAAAGGCAATATCCAGTCCCTGACACTGTTCACCCACAGGGAGCTGTTCTCTGAGTCCAGGTCACCAAAATTGACTTTTAGGAACAAGGAGTCAAAGAACACCCTTGGATTTAACATATCCAGCCCACCCTCTCTCCTCTGCAGGTAGGTGATCCCTCTTTTTACTGGGTTTAACCTGTTCCCCCAAAGAAGCTGGAAGAACAGGCTAAAGAGCCTAGCCGAGAAAGATTCTGGCAAAGGAAAAACGACAGAGATATACAAGAAGACAGGGACCAGGTAAGTCTTCAGCATTTTAACCCTTTCTCTATAGGTCAGCCTCCAGTTCTTCCATCGCTGAACCTTTGCATTTCCGGTTTCCAACTTCTCCTCCCAATTTATCCTGGCGTTATCGTCCCTCCCAAATTTAACCCCTAAGATCTTAATATAGGTGGAGGCTTTCGCAAATTGTGGCAGGTCAAAGTCTGGATCAGAATCCAGTGTCCAGAAAGCTTGACTCTTCTCAAGGTTGACCAGAGACCCTGAGGCCTCCGAGTAGCTTCTGATGGCTGCCGACAACATCTGCACCTCACGAGGCTCAGATATCACCACAGTCACATCATCCGCGTAGGCGACAACACTCAGAGGCAAGCAGTGGGGGACCGGCACCCCCTGAAAATCACACTCCTGCAGCGACCTCAGGAACGGGTCTAAGGCAAACACATACAGCAGTGGACTCAACGGGCAACCCTGTCTCACCCCTGCCGCAACCCTGAACGTGCCACCCTGCCAACCATTGACCAGAGGAAAGCTCTTCGCCTCTCTGTACAAGGTTTTCAGCCAATCAATAAATTGTCCCGGAATACCGTACTTTGACAAAGTGGCCCATAGATACTCGTGGTCTACTCTGTCGAAGGCTTTAGCCTGGTCAAGACCAACAACATATCTCCCACACCTCAGAGCTTTACATCTCTCAAACATCTCCCTTATCGAGATGACTGCTCCAGAGATGTTCCGCCCTTTCACTGTGCCGAACTGACAGCCTGCCAACAGTGCCCGGGACAAACAGACTAACCTAGAGAAAAGGATTTTTGCCAGAATTTTCCTGTCGACATTCAAGAGGGCAATCGGCCTCCAGTTCTTGATGTCACTAGGCTCCTTACCTTTAGAAAGCAGAATTAGCGATGACACCCTCATGGACGGAGGCATCAGGTGATTTTCTAGACAATTTTTATAGACGTCCACGAGGATTGGAGCCAAGTGGTCTCTGAAATTCTGCAGTAATACCGTCCGGACCTGGTGCCTTCTTCAGATGTAATTTATCAATGGCCACTTTAACTTCCTCCACCGCTAATTCTGCTGTTAAAGGAGAGAAGTCCAAAACATGAGTATCAGGGCCTGGAGTTGCCTCCAAGAATTGTGTCATCTTCTCTTTATCCAAAACCTTCTTCTGAAATAAGTCAGTATAGTAAGATCTCACCACCCCCAGGATACCCTCCCGAGATTCCTGCAAAACACCCTGGGAGTCAGTGAGACCTGTGACCACCTTGTTTACTACACGCTCCCGGCAGTTCTCAAAGGGATCAGGTGACCCTAAGGAACCATAATCTCGTTCCAGAACCAGGGAGGTGTACCTGCTGTACTGATACTGCCTTATCTCAGATTTCAGTCGGTTTATCTTTTGTTGGTCCCCCCCATCTGCCGAATACAGTGACTCCAATTCTTTCCGCAGCTTGAGATACTGGCTGTACTTACTCTTCCCCTTCTTAAATGACAGTCTCCTCAAGAGGGATCTGATCTCCTCCTTGACGTCCTCCCACCAGTCAGCCATGCTATCATAAAAGTCCACTCTCTCTAGTTGTTGCTGAAAAAGAAAGTGGACACAATCCTGGACATAAGGATCCTCCAGGAGACTGGAGTTAAGTCTCCATAGCCCTCTACCAACATCTGGACGCTTCATGGATCCCAAACAGAATGACAAGGCCAAGTGATCAGAGAAAGGGACAATTTTCTCACACATCCCACTAACCACTTCTGTAGGGTTTACAAAAGCCATATCAATGCGACTTCTTCTGTCAGCACAGGAGTATGTAAATTTTGGCTTCCTACCACCCTGTATGAACACATCGCTGAGGCCTGCCTGCTGGATCATGCTATTTAGGACCTTGGAGTCCCTGGTCACTGCTCGGCCAGAGGATCTGTCACCCGATGTCCTAGTGACATTGAAATCTCCAGCCAACACCACTGGGACAGAGGTAAAAAGATACGGCTTAACCTCGTTAAATAACTGGACCCTTTCCGCCACTGACTGTGGACCATAGATATTAATGAGCCGGAGTCGTCTACCATGGATTGTGACCTCCAGGACCAGACATCGACCCATAATAACTTCTGTCAGTCTATGTATAGTCACATCATTGGTGGTGAACAATATAGCAACCCCGGCATAAGGCTCCACAGCCAGTGACCAGAAAGAAGGACCAGACCTCCATTCCCTCTCAGCCTCACGTAGAAGTCCTGATGTGGTCAGACGCGTCTCCTGTAAGAAGATGACATCTGCATCAAAAGATCTCAGGTGGTCATACACTATGTGCCTTGTCTTTCTTACTTTAATACTATTGACATTGCTGGAAAGCACTTTTAAAGAGAACCCGGCCATCATTACACAACACAAAAGAAAGAGCAGCGAGGTAATACCCATCATCATAGGTCGGAGTTGCCCTGCTTACCACCAGTCTCCATGTCTGATTCTACCTGGGACTCTACAGCATAGGGTTTCCTTTTGGTCGGAGGATCCTCAGTGTCCCCTTCACATTCATCATCTATTTTCTTCAGTTCTCTCTCATAATCTCCCTCAGATTCTGACAGTACTTCATACCTATTTGATATGACCATAACCTCTGCCCCCTTATGGACTTTCTTCCTGACACTCTCGGCCATGCTGTACTCAGGCTTACGGGAGGACTTGTCTTTTTTCCTCCTCTTGTTGCTCTTACTTTCCTCAAATACTGCTGGCGATGAAGAAGAGGCTACCTCTGACTGTTGCTGGCCCTCAGGGACAACCTCCATACTCCCCTGTGCAGTATCTGGGACCTCATGTTCTGGAGCTGCAGTACCTGATCCCTGCTGGACTTCTTGTGTGGTCAGAATTGACCCTGACATTAAGGCCTCCTCCTCTACAGCATCTGCCTCTAACAATTCCTCATCAGGAAGCTCCTTACAGACATTGTGCCATGCGTCCGGACAATCTCTGTGAGGGTGACCCATCGCACCACATAGATTACATCTGATGTTCTGACAATTTGCACTTATGTGACCGACCTCACTGCACAGATTGCACTTGACCACAGTGCACACACTCGCGACATGACCGGCTCTGCCACATTTAAAACACTTCCTGGGCTGACCTGGGTAGAAGCAGACGCCTTTCTCTCTCCCAATGAAGAAGGAGTTTGGTAGATGCCACGTGACATTATTATGCTGGCGCAGCTTCACCAAAACCTTCCACCCTCCAGTCCAGATACCATCATCATCTCTGTTCTTGGTGAGATCAGAGACCATGTCACAGTGTCTCCTGAGCCACACCACAATGTCCTGGGGAGGGACGGCTTCATTCCAGAAGATGATATTAACAGTGACGGTATCTGGCTTGGATATTGGAATAAAAATAAATTTACTCCAATCGTCAGTGTCCCTGAACCTAGGGAAATTAGCCCAAAATCTATCCAGATTAGACATGACCTTAAAGCTGATGTCATAGCCCTGTCTATCTGGTAGATTAATAACTGCCAAGATGTCCGCTGGCACAAACCCCATCTGGCGACACAGGAGTTCTCGGACCACAAGCCTCCGATCTGGGAGGTCTTCTTTGGCGCCTCGATGTTTAAACCTCACTACATTCCTCCTTTTAAAGGCCTGACCTGTATAGTGAGCACCGGAGGAAAAAGATGGAGCACCACGGCTCCAGGCATTACTGGGGGGGACCTGGCGGGGTTCAGGGCCCTGACTTATTGGGGGGGTGTCTGCACTAGGGGGGCCACTCACACCTTCTGTGCTTGAGGGTAAAGGGGGAAAATCGCCCTCATTACTCTGTGGAGATTCCTCCAGCCCGTCCACCTCTATGCCATCCTCAGATATCTCCCATACAGACTGTACATTCCCCCCAGAAACTGACCCCTCAGGTACATGTCCACCATCACCACCAGTCTCTGCCCCAGCAGTAGAGATCTGCTCTGCCACCCCATCACCTGGATGTACGGATAGATGTCCATTGTCCTGCTGCACTGTGCCTCCTGGGACTTGTAGTGCTGGTGTCCGAGGTCCATGTGTCTCCTCAGGGATAGCTGCAGATCCTTGTGGCCGCTGTTGTACACTGTCCTGTTTATAAATCTCTCCTTTTTGAAAGGAAAACCTTGCGGCTTGCAGCACAGGTCTTGTCGCTTGCTGGGCCTCCTCAGGGGTAACACTGGAATCCAGTTCAGCAGGAGAAAAAACAGATTCAAAGTTCAGGCCTTGGCTGGCAAAACGCTCCTGGTTCCTATAGGACTCAGCAAGTGGTCCCATCCTGTCCAGTACAATGTCTATCTGCTTTACCAGGTCACCAAGTTCCAAGCTGAGTGAGTGTAGCTTACGGTCATACACGGCTGCACAGTTTGGATTTGCAGTCTTTAGCTTGTATACGCAGTCAATCTCCATTTGCAGCATTTGTTTGTGTCCCATCAGCTCCTCCATGTTCCTCACCAGGGCAGGGATCTCCTCTGCTAGCTGCAGCTCAGGTGCACGGGTCTCTCTCGTTTGGGATCCAGTCTTGGGCAGCTTCTCAGGCTGTTTGAACTCAGCAGACCTGGAGCCTCCATCAGATTTCTCTGCAGACCTCTCTTGTGCCACATCCATAGATCTTTCATCATTTTTGCTGCTGCCACCTCCAGACTGAGACCTGGTGCGGCCTAAGCGTGCCATGGTCACCACCTCACACTGCTGCAGGTTCTGCTGTAATGTCAGCCTCTCCAGAGATGTCCTCCGCTGCCTGTGTGCTGGAGGGGTGAGCTGCACACCTGATGCATGTGCTGCGCCCTGTCTCACCTCCTGTGCACCCTGCAGGTTGGGATTTACACTCACAGAAGATACCTTTTGGGGGTCACTATGCTGTACTGGACGCTGCAGGCCTGGGCTGGAGGTCTGCTTCACCTCACATCTCTGAGCTGTACTCACTGCGGCTGAATCCTTCTTTCTTTCTGGAACCACAACTGTTGCTCCATCTTTCTTACTTGCACTTAATGCACTGGTGTTTCCTCCATTCTGGTCATTTCTTGTCACAGGATTCACTTTTGGACTTGTATCCATACTGGAAAGAGCCTGGGAGTTTCCTCCCAGTGGAGGCCTGGAAGCCTGGGCCTTGCTTGGGGAAGTTCCCCGCCCAGGGAGGCCCTTCCCTGGGCTTGCTCCAGACATGAGGAGAACCACCTACACACGTCCTCACAGCTAGGAGGCAGTATTATAGTAGTTATATTCTTGTACATAGGAGCAGTATTATAGTAGTTATATCCTTGTACATAGGAGCAGTATTATAGTAGTTATATTCTTGTACATAGGAGGCAGTATTATAGTAGTTATATTCCTGTACATAGGAGCAGTATTATAGCAGTTATATTCTTGTACATAGGTAGCGTATTATAGTATTATATTCTTGTAGATAGGAGCAGTATTATAGTAGTTATATTCCTGTACATAGGAGCAGTATTATAGTAGTTATATTTTTGTACATAGGCAGTATTATAGTAGTTATATTCTTGTACATAGGAGGCAGTAGTATAGTAGTTAGTATTCTTGTACATAGGAGGCAGTATTATAGTAGTTATATTCTTGTACATAGGAGCAGTATTATAGTAGTTATATTCTTGTACATAGGAGCAGTATTATAGTAGTTATATTCTTGTACATAGGAGCAGTATTATAGTAGTTATATTCTTGTACATAGGAGCAGTATTATAGTAGTTATATTCTTGTACATAGGAGCAGTATTATAGTAGTTATATTCTTGTACATAGGAGCAGTATTATAGTAGTTATATTCTTGTACATAGGAGCAGTATTATAGTAGTTATATTCTTGTACATAGGAGCAGTATTATAGTAGTTATATTCTTGTACATAGGAGCAGTATTATAGTAGTTTATATTCTTGTACATAGGAGCAGTATTATAGTAGTTATATTCTTGTACATAGGAGGCAGTATATAGTAGTTATATTCTTGTACATAGGAGCAGTATTATAGTAGTTATATTCTTGTACATAGGAGGCAGTATTATAGTAGCTTATATTCTTGTACATGGAGCAGTATTATAGTAGTTATATTCTTGTACATAGGAGGCAGTATATAGTAGTTATATTCTATGTACATAGGAGCAGTATATAGTAGTTCTATTCTTGTACATAGGAGCAGTATTATAGTAGTTATATTCTTGTACATAGGAGCAGTATTATAGTAGTTATATCTCGTACATAGGAGGCAGTATTATAGTAGTTATATTCTGTACATAGGAGGCAGTATTATAGTAGTTATATTCTGTACATAGGAGCATATTATAGTAGTTATATTCTTGTACATAGGAGCGTATTATAGTAGCTATTTAATTCTCTGTACATAGGAGCAGTATTATAGAGTTATATTATGTACATAGGAGCAGTATTATAGTAGTTATATTCTTGTACATAGGAGCAGTATTAATAGTAGTTATATTCTGCACATAGGAGGCAGTATATTAGTAGTTGTAGTTATTTTTGTACATAGGAGCAGTATTATAGTAGTTATATTCTTGTACATAGGAGCAGTATTATAGTAGTTATATTCTTGTACATAGGAGCAGTATTATAGTAGTTATATCTTGTACATAGGAGCAGTATTATAGTAGTTATATTCTTGTACATAGGAGCAGTATTATAGTAGTTATTTGTACATAGGAGCAGTATTATAGTAGTTATATTCTTGTACATAGGAGCAGTATTATAGTAGTTATATTGTACATAGGAGTATTATAGTAGTTATATTCGTACATAGGAGCAGTATTATAGTAGTTATATTCTTACATAGGAGCAGTATTATAGTAGTTATATTCTTACATAGGAGCAGTATTATAGTAGTTATATTCTTGTACATAGGAGCAGTATTATAGTAGTTATATTCTTGTACATAGGAGCAGTATTATAGTAGTTATATTCTTGTACATAGGGCAGTATTATAGTAGTTATATTCTTGTACATAGGAGCAGTATTATAGTAGTTATATTCGTACATAGGAGCAGTATTATAGTAGTTATATTCTTGTACATAGGGCAGTATTATAGTAGTTATATTCTTGTACATAGGAGCAGTATTATAGTAGTTATATTCTTGTACATAGGAGGCAGTATTATAGTAGTTATATTCTTGTACATAGGAGCAGTATTATAGTAGTTATATTCTTGTACATAGGAGCAGTATTATAGTAGTTATATTCTTGTACATAGGCAGTATTATAGTAGTTATATTCTTGTACATAGGAGCAGTATTATAGTAGTTATATTCTTGTACATAGGAGCAGTATTATAGTAGATATTCTTGTACATAGGAGCAGTATTATAGTAGTTATATTCTTGTACATAGGAGCAGTATTATAGTAGTTATATTCTTGTACATAGGAGCAGTATTAGTAGTTTATTCTTGTACATAGGAGCAGTATTATAGTAGTTATATTCTTGTACATAGGAGCAGTATTATAGTAGTTATATTTGTACATAGGAGCAGTATTATAGTAGTTATATTCTTGTACATAGGAGGCAGTATTATAGTAGTTATTTCTTGTACATAGGAGCAGTATTATAGTAGTTATATTCTTGTACATAGGAGCAGTATTATAGTAGTTATATTCTTGTACATAGGAGGCAGTATTATAGTAGTTATATTCTTGTACATAGGAGGCAGTATTATAGTAGTTTATATTCTTGTACATAGGAGGCGTATATAGTAGTTATATTCTTGTACATAGGAGGCAGTATTATAGTAGTTTATATTCTTGTACATAGGAGGCAGGTATTATAGTAGTTATATTCTTGTACATAGGAGCAGTATTATAGTAGTTATATTCTTGTACATAGGAGGCAGTATTATAGTAGTTATAATTCTTGTACATAGGAGCAGTATTATAGTAGTTATATTCTTGTACATAGGAGGGCAGTATTATAGTAGTTATATCTTGTTACATAGGAGGCAGTATTATAGTAGTTATATCTGTACATAGGAGCAGTATTATAGTAGTTATATTCTTGTACATAGGAGCAGTATTATAGTAGTTATATTCTTGTACATAGGAGCAGATTAAGAGTAGTATGTTACATAGTAGTATTATAGTCGTTAATTCTGTACATAGGAGGCAGTATTATAGTAGTTATATTCTTGTACATAGGAGCAGTATATAGTAGTTATATTCTTGTACATAGGAGCAGTATTATAGAGTTATATTCTTGTACATAGAGCAGTATTATAGTAGTATATTCTGTACATAGGAGCAGTATTATAGTAGTTATATTCTTGTACCATAGAGCAGTATTATAGTAGTTATATTCTTGTACATAGGAGCAGTATTATAGTAGTTATATTTCTTGTACATAGGAGGCAGTATGTATAGTAGTTATATTCTTGTACATAGGAGCAGTATTATAGTAGTTATATTCCTGTACATAGGAGCAGTATTATAGTATTTCTATGTTCTTGTACATAGGAGGCAGTATTATAGTAGTTATATTCTTGTACATAGGAGCAGTATTATAGTAGTTATATTCTTGTACATAGGGGCAGTATTATAGTAGTTATATTCTTGGTACATGGAGGCAGTATTATAGTAGTTATATTCTTGTACATAGGGAGCAGTATTATAGTAGTTATATTCTTGTACATAGGAGCAGTATTATAGTAGTTATATTCTTGTACATAGGAGCAGTATTATAGTAGTTATATTCTTGTACATAGGAGCAGTATTATAGTAGTTATATTCTTGTACATAGGAGCAGTATTATAGTAGTTATATTCTTGTACATAGGAGCAGTATTATAGTAGTTATATTCTTGTACATAGGAGCAGTATTATAGTAGTTATATTCTTGTACATAGGAGGCAGTATTATAGTAGTTATATTCTTGTACATAGGAGCAGTATTATAGTAGTTATATTCTTGTACATAGGAGGCAGTATTATAGTAGTTATATTCTTGTACATAGGAGGCAGTATTATAGTAGTTATATTCTTGTACATAGGAGCAGTATTATAGTAGTTATATTCTTGTACATAGGAGGCAGTATTATAGTAGTTATATTCTTGTACATAGGAGGCAGTATTATAGTAGTTATATTCTTGTACATAGGAGCAGTATTATAGCAGTTATATTCTTGTACATAGGAGGCAGTATTATAGTAGTTATATTCTTGTACATAGGAGCAGTATTATAGTAGTTATATTCTTGTACATAGGAGTAGTATTATAGCAGTTATATTCTTGTACATAGGAGGCAGTATTATAGTAGTTATATTCTTGTACATAGGAGCAGTATTATAGTAGTTATAGTCTTGTACATAGGAGGCAGTATTATAGTAGTTATATTCCTGTATATAGGAGCAGTATTATAGTAGTTAGATTCTTGTACATAGGAGGCAGTATTATAGTAGTTATATTCTTGTACATAGGAGCAGTATTATAGTACTTATATTCTTGTACATAGGAGGCAGTATTATAGCAGTTATATTCTTGTACATAGGAGCAGTATTATAGTAGTTATATTCTTGTATAGAGAAGCAGAATTTATTTCTCTGGTGAATGAGTCTCTTATTTTAATGTAAATGCTATAACTTCAGCTAATACTCACTGGACAATATATATTATAAAGCATGGAGGAGAAGTCATTGGTCATAGTTGGGTCTTATTGCAGCGGGCCTATAAAGCAGGCAAAACTTGATGATAAATAACTAGTGTCACCCAGTGATGATTTCATGACTGCACATTTGTTCTTGATTTATTCTTACCAGTTAATGTGTAATAATGAGCATCAATACTAACATGAAGTAAAAATAATGGTCAGCGCAGCTAAGAAAAGAGCAAATTCCACTTGGATGGCACCAAGGTGCTTGTGTCCATTTAGTAAAGAACTCTATGACCTTATAATATGCTCACTAATATCCAACTAGGCCAAAGTGGAAGCAATGTGCAGAGAGAATTTGTTTGCTGATGATTTAGGATTTTTTATTTTGGAGCCATCGCAAAAATCCTGGTAAAACTAAGTGTTTGCAATTTACGAAAGGGAAGGATGGTGTTCACTGTGTGTATGATGCTGAGGAGACCATGAGGATGGCTGCAGTGGGGGTTCTAGTCCATAGTAGTTGCAGTTGTGTTTGTCAGTCACCTCTTAAAGGGAACCTGACAGATCCCAAATCCCAAATCCCACCCCATCAGTCTGTATGGACATCCCTGAGGGCAGGAAACATCATTATCAGCCCTCCCGAGATCTTGCTCATGCATCATTGTGACTTATTCCCGGCACATGCGCAGTGAGACATGGTGTACTTGTCCAGTCTATAATGAATCCTGGGCACAAATAACTTGCTTCACTGCGCATGCGCCGAGAATAGGACACAGTGACGCACGTGCAAGATCTTGGGAGGCCCGCTGCTGAAGATAGAAACATAGAAAGTGTCGGCAGATAAGAACCATTTGGCCCATCTAGTCTGCCCAAAAAGATGATCCCTCTCCAAAGGGATGTCGGTCAAGACTGATGAGGTGGAACTTGGAGGCAGCAAGCCTCACTTCAGGTCACAACGTCTCCACCTCCTTGATTCCAAAGTTCTCATTTCCAGAAGTGGTGATTAAACTGGATGTTTGGCAATTTGAGGCAATGAGGACATGAAGAGCAGAACGGTCAAGCACTCCTCGGTCAGGGACACCTGGTGATTCAGATGGGAAGGCACAAAGTGACTTTTTTTAGGTGCAAACTTTCAGTTTTTCGGATTCTGAGACCCCACATAGTTAAATCATAATGTTCTGTCTCCCTGCAGCCACCACTAGGTGGAGCATACTGTCTACTGCATTCCCATTGAGCTCAGTAATAACCCAGTATGCAGTAAGCTCCTGAGCTCCCCCTAGTGGTGGCTGCAGGTAGCTAGAATGTTATCTTGATTTCTCTGTATCTATTGAGAAATGAATCACAGGATGCTGGACCTTAAAATGACATGGGTTAAAGGTTACCATCATGGTTGGACAGGTGTTGCGCCATTTCTGGAAGAAGGCAGCCATGTGTTTTTTTGTTTTTTATTTATTTTCTTTACCTTTAAGGAGTTCCATTCACTACGAATGAGTGCTTGTTTCCAAGTAGAAGACGCTGCAAGAACGTCGGCTCTGTAGCCACCATGAAATGAGTTCCAACAGGAGGAGCCCTGCTTTATAAGCTGAACGGGGTCGTTTCTACCACGTACAACAACCTGCTATCCGTTGCCTTCGTCACATGTAATACCCGTTCTAATTTTGGAGCGGAGGACACAATGACTCCCACAAGGTCAGACAGGACTCCAGCAGATTGTGAAGCAGTCGGGGCTCTTAACCACTGAGCTCCAGAGGCATTGATATCAGGGTGCACCCTCCGGCCGGTGCAGTGAGTTGCATTATTGCAGCTTTGCATGGAGACCTTGTAGCTGAGCGTGTCACGCAGCGTGTCACCTTTATCACACTGAGAGGGATGACTTGTCACCTGATGTGTGACATGGGCGGCAGGGACGGTTAGTCCTGTTAGTCCTGGCAGGTTTCAGGTATTTATTTACCCCGCTCAGTGCTTGGCTTTTAACCTCACTCACTTTATTCCAGGGGGGAGCTGTGGATATAAATGCGGGGAGAGATTGGCTGGCACAAAGGCTATTATAACCAGTCACCACCAGCTGCACAGCGTGACGGAGGCTGCAGGACGGGCGACAGCCTGAAACACGGCGGCAGATGGCGGAATTCATCGCTGGAGCTCTGGGAGGTACACTGCCTGTGAATGAATGATATCGGTGTATAATAGGCGCGTACGGTGTCAGTTATCTGCCGTATTCCGTCTTCTCTGTCCTCCATCTTCTACTATAGGCACAGGTTCAGTTATAGTTATGGGTCGACAAGTGGTTAATATCAGCTGTCTGCCATTTCTATAATAGAAGCCATATAAATTAGCATTTTTATTACTATTTCTGCTGATATTAATATTACTACCCTAGGGCTAGGTTCACATCAGCGGCGTTTTCCGTTTTTCTCTTCCAGTGTAGGATCAGAAACTATTATTGTTATGACTATTATTAGAGGAGTATCTCTAGGCCCCTGCCCATGAATATTACTAATAATTACTGTCATTCTCTATTGACATAGCACAAGCCTCTTACGTGACCCTTCCCCTGTCCTTGCTTCTAATGATGATGCTGCAATTAGTAACTATGATCACAAAATGTCATTATCCTCATTCATTTACCCTGCAAATTAGTGGTCTCCAACCTGTCGCCCCCCCCCAGCTGTTGGGAAACAACCCCCAGCATCCCTTTCCACTTGCCCCCCTGTTAGCCCCTGGAAGGGACACTGGTCTGCCCTGGCGTTCGGCTGTATACAATGAAATGAATCCTGGAGGGGGCGCTGTCCCTGCGACCTTCTTATGCCCATGTCAGCAGCGGGCATCAGCGCATTACGCCAGCGGTGGCCGCGGTCCAGCACGGGGAAGCGGATTGCAATAATCTTCCTGATGTCACAGGGTTAGAAAGTCCATTCATGGTCCGAGACAAGGCAGGTCTCCGGGTCTGTGCAATGTATATTGGAGTATAACCATAGCAGGGAAGCTCAACCTGCGGCCCTCCGGCTGTTGTAAAACTACAACTCCCACCATGCCCTGCTGATAGCTGTAGGCTTTCTGGTCATGCTGGGAGTTGCGGTTTTGCTGAAGATTGGGCATCCCTGACCCATAGCATTGCAAGGGACCAATCAATAGACCGTGCAGGTGAATCGCTCATAGTGATGCCCCACATATCATGTCTTCTGTGTTTGTAATGCAGGGGCGTGCGGAGTGATGGTCGGGTACCCCCTGGATACCGTGAAGGTTGGTACAGTGCCATGTTTCCTCTATGTATGTTTAGTAGTTGGATTTCTGTTTTACTTCTTCTGGATCGACGTGTCCATACCGTATACGGTGCAGTATTACGTGTCCGCTGCATGTTCAGTATGGCACGATCAGTTTATTGTCATGGGTACCTTCTAAAAGACTGGTTATAGATCTGTTATGGGATTATAACCCCCAATTGCACCCCACTACCACCCTCACCAAGCTAATACCATTCAATACCTCCAGGTGCGAATTCAGACTCAGACAAACTACACCGGAATATGGCACTGCATCTGTTCTACTTACAAAGTGGAGAAAGTAAGTGAACCCCCCGACCGTATATATTCAGCTCACCACCCCTGAATTGCATTTGCACCCCACTTCTTACATTCATCTTCCATAGGTGTCTGGATTCTTCAAAGGGATGTCAATGCCAATGTCCACCGTGTCCGTCAGCTCATCGATTGTTTTTGGGGTCTATAGGAACTGCCTGTACAATCTGTGCAAACTGAAATACGGGACGCCAAACGTCAAGCCGTCCAAACTGGATATCTTCCTATCTGGCTATGCAGCTGGAGGAATACAGGTACGTCGAGCCTATCATAAAAAAAAAAGGATTAATGTATAAAAGTAACAATATGTTCTGCAGCTAGGAAATAATGATACAAAAATACTAAATATTTAGCGATGGGGCGTGGTTAATGAATGGGAGGGGCTTAGCAATCCAATGGCTTGTATAACCTCCAAACGTCATAACTTAAAGGAACTGTCCACTTTGGACAACTGATTTTCATATGTGGTGCCCGCTCTGCACCATCTACGCTCAACCTGCGGCCCTCCAGCTGTTGTAAAACTACAACTCCCATCATGCCCTCCTGTAGGCTGTCTGGGCATGCTGGGAGTTGTAGTTTTGCAACAGCTGGAGGGCCGCAGGTTGGGCATCTCTGATCTAGAGAGACACCTAAAATTAGGAGGATTTGTCCAAAAGTACATTAATTGTATGTTAATGAAGCTTATTCACTTTTTATTATACTCTGAATTCCATCTCTGCTTGCTGTCAGTGCCTCATTCATTGTTGACATATACGCAGAAGTGCAGCTCGTTACATTGTTTCAAACCCTCCATTGTAACGACCCGTACATCTGTGCGAGACGGACGTGATCAGGAAGGGTTTTCAGTTTCTGGATGTGAACAGAAACGTTTCTCTTAACTCACAGCAAGCAGAGGTAATTAGAAGGCGAAGAATCAAATGTCATCCAGTACGGTAGAAAGTCACAGGACTGTTACAGCGTCCTCTGGACTTTGTTACATTTTAACTTTTGCTGTTTGTAGGTCTTGGTGTCATCGCCTGCAGACATGGCGAAGGTTCGGCTCCAGACGCAGGTGTCTCCGCACCGTTCCAGCGCGAGCGCCCTCCTGACCCAACCTAAGTACTCCGGCCCCGTCCACTGTCTGCTGACTATAGCCAAGGAGGAAGGGTTTCTCGGGTTATATAAAGGCTGCTTCGCTCTTATGTTCAGAGACTGCCATTCGTTTGCTACTTACTTCCTCTCGTATGCCGTCTTCCGAGAATGGTTTGTGCCGCTGCAGCAAAGTCATTCGGGTAGGTAACTGAGATATACCCCTAATTACCTTCTCCGGATATGTCGCATCCAAGGTCATTCTTTAATAAGAACTCATTGCGGTGTGATCTGATATTATTATAAAATATTACAAACAGTGGAGCAATCATGGCAAAGGTCCAAGCAATGCTGCCATACAGTCCCCAAATAATACCGTCATACATTGCCCAAACTATACAGTCACGCATTGCCTAAATACCACCACCCTACAGTGCACAAATAATAAAACCATACAGTGCCTAAACCCTAACCCAAAAATAATATTGCCCTAAAAATACCACCATACAGTGGCTAAGCGATATCACTGAACAGTACCACCAGACTGCCTAAATACTATCACCCCACAGTGCACTCCGTGTGCTGTCCGCATCCGTTGCTCCTTTCCGTGGCCCCGCAAAAAAAAAATATAACATGTCCTATTCTTGTCCGTTTTGTAGACTAGGCATTTCTACAATGGAACGCAATAAATGGAACGGTCGTGTGCATGAGGCCTATGTAGGAGGAGGGGTAAAAAATTAAAGCAGTGACCAAACTGCTTGTTCTCGCTCCCATCTGTGCTGGTTTTCTACCTGACCCCTGCGATATCCTATTCCCACGAGCAGGAGGTTCAGTGGTATTCATGGGTGAACATGGCTCAGATGTTCCTGTGCGGGAGAGCAGGGATCATTGGCTGTAACCCTATCTGCCTGAACCGTGAGGAATGGAAAACTACAGCCTGTTCTCCATTGTACTTCATGTCCTAGGACAGGGATGCCCAACCTGCGGCCCTCCAGCCGTTGCAAAACTACAACTCCCAGCATGCCCGGACAGCCTACAGATATTAGGGCATGCTGGGAGTTGTAGTTTTGCAACAGCTGGAGGGCCACATGTTGGGCATCTCTGTCCTAGAAGAATCAGCCGTCCTGAAGGCAGCAGGGCGTCCCTAATGTATCCTGTGCAATGCTACAAGTAGGGAGATCGTCCCCATCTGTATTATAGCAGAAGGAGAACTTGCACGTGACAACTACTAATGGCCACTGCTGTGTCTGTATGGGCTGCCCCTCACCTTGTAAATATTCATGATCAGGGAATATCGGACAGAAAATGGTAGCAACTGGCAAAAACAAGGTAAAAACTTCCATGGGCCCCTGGGGCTCAGCACTGAATTGCTTTCCCTGCTTGTTGAGACAATGTCATAGTGACTACCTGTAGCCACCACTAGAGGGAGCTCACTGCAGACAAAGGTATACAACGCCCACTGGGTTCAGTACCAGCTGTATAAATCTATATGCCATGAGCTCCCCCTAGTGGTGGCTAAAGGCAGATCAAGTCAGAAAAGGTGGCAAGGAACCTATGTCTATGTGCCAAACCCTCAGCAAGTTTTTCTCTACTTTTGGAGGTTAACAGTAAGGTTACCATTCACTGACAGTAAGCAGAGATCTTGAAAATGATGATGAATTGAGATACAACGAATGCTTGCAGAAGTTATTGATAAGCATTCTCCCAGCCCCCCACCCCTAAAATTGTATATTAATCTCTTCCCATCTTACCTTCCAGAATTAATGGGCATCCTCCTGGCCGGTGGCCTTGCCTGGGGTGGTGGCATGGAGCATTGCCACGCCTATGGATGTGATTAAGTCTCGGCTGCAAGTAGATGGCGTCACACAGCGGAGGTACCGAGGGGTCGTCCACTGCATCACTGACAGCGTGCGGCAGGAGGGGGTCACGGTCCTCTTTAAGGGATTGTCGCTGAACTGCCTCAGAGCCTTCCCCGTCAATATGGTGGTCTTCCTCACCTATGAAGCCATACTAAAGCAAATCAAACCTTTCTCCACGTGAGGAGCCTCTGTGGACGGACGCTGCTACCAAAGCCCAAAATAGTGGCCCAAAAGACTTCATGGTCTCATGGATGGTCAGCTGGGACGAGCCATGGACTGCAGGCACTAATGACCACATCAGTAATTAATTATAAGGCTTGAGCACCTTCCAAGCAGGGATCAATACTGGAGAGGTCCTTGGACTTTCTGTAGGTGGCGGAGATTTCCCTGGACATCCAGAAGATGACTGCTGCTGGTCAAGAATGATCTATTTTTTAGGCTTAAAGACAACAATTTATAAAGGGGCGGGGGGGGGGGGGGAGGAGGATATCTTCTCTGCTCTATTGACCTTGTTGTTCATAATCACAATGAGACTTTTTCCATTTAGTCATAGCAGGGTAGGTCACTCTGGCAGCTGCCACTAGAGGGAGCTCACTGCACACAGATATATACTACTCCCATTGAGTTCAATATTTACAGTATAAATCTATATGCCGAGAGCTCCCCCTAGTGGTGGCTGCAGAATGTTAGTTAAACCAAGAAGGTCCTATAGATATAATATGAACGATGCACCTCTGGTGGACAGGGTGTAACTATCATGTGCCATGGTGTCCCCTAGGCACCAGGGCTCATGTGTGACGACTGCCTCTGCACCCCTCTATGTAATGTGGGGGACTTTAAGGGGCTTATTGATTTTAGTGATAGGACCCTGTAATTTGTGTGATTGGGAACAACCCTCTCTGTTATCTCCATATGTTCTACTAGTGTATATGAGTAAATAACACTGTCACCCCTGTAATATTCAGAGGCGTTACTGTATATTAAATGTATATATTGTATAGTGTGAGATTTTATGAATATTTAGTCATCACTTTTATCATATATATCATGAAGGACACAAAGTCTGACTATATCACAATTATACAGATACTGTATATAACAGCAATTGGCACATTGGGAGCGGGCACACTGTGGGCAGTGAGGATCGGGCACAATGTGGGCAGTGAGAATCGGGCACAATGTGGGCAGTGAGAATCGGGCACAATGTGGGCAGTGAGGAGTGGGCACACTGTGGGCAGTGAGGTTCGGGCACCCTGTGGGCAGTGAGGATTGGGCACACTGTGGGCAGTGAGGATGGGGCACACTGTGGGCAGTGAGGATGGGGCACAATGTGGGCAGTGAGGATCGGGCACACTGTGGGCAGTGAGGATCAGGCACACTGTGGGCAGTGAGGAGTGGGAACACTGTGGGCAGTGAGGATCGGGCACCCTGTGGGCAGTGAGGATCGGGCACCCTGTGGGCAGTGAGGACCGGGCACACTGTGGGCAGTGAGGATCGGGCACACTGTGGGCAGTGAGGAGTGGGAACACTGTGGGCAGTGAGGAGTGGGAACACTGTGGGCAGGGAGGAGTGGACACACTGTGGGCAGCAAGGAGTGGGCACACTGTGGGCAGCGAGGAGTGGGCACACTGTGGGCAGTGAGGAGTGGGCACACTGTGGGCAGTGAGGAGTGGGCACACTGTGGGCAGTGAGGATCGGGCACACTGTGGGCAGTGAGGAGTGGGCACCCTGTGGGCAGCGAGGAGTGGGCACACTGTGGGCAGTGAGGATCGGGCACACTGTGGGCAGTGAGGATGGGGCACACTGTGGGCAGTGAGGATCGGGCACACTGTGGGCAGTGAGGAGTGGGCACCCTGTGGGCAGTGAGGATCGGGCACACTGTGGGCAGTGAGGAATGGGCACACTGTGGGCAGTGAGAAGTGGGCACCCTGTGGGCAGTGAGGATCGGGCACCCTGTGGGCAGTGAGGAATGGGCACACTGTGGGCAGTGAGGATCAGGCACACTGTGGGCAGTGAGGAGTGGGCACACTGTGGGTAGTGAGGAGTGGGCACACTGTGGGCAGTGAGGAGTGGGCACACTGTGGGTAGTTAGGATATACCAAGAGTTTTAGTCAGTATGGACGGTTCTGATTTTCTGTATTCAATGGGAGCAATGGTCAAACAGAGCCCCCATTACAGTGCCCGTTGTGCTACCCAGGACTGAAGGGCCTGGTCTTTGCTTATCCCCTCACCCGCTTTCCATGGCCCTTGGTACAATTCCTCACTATTAAATAACACTGCAGTTCCTCTGGTGAAAGAATGACATTAAATTAAGAAAATAGATAGATACAAGAAACAAAAAGCATCAGCAGCAGCAGCACAGCTAATGTGTATTGGGTGCGATTCCTCCTGAACTTTAGGCAAAAGTCCACAGACGATATCTAAAAAAGCAAATAATGAGGCAGCAGTAGGTGAAGGGTGTCAGACCAGTCTGCAACTGGGGAAATAAACTGGTCTGACACCTTCACCTACCCTGGAGTGCTGCCTCATCATTTGCTTAGATAGATAGATATATAGATAGATAGATCGATAGATATAAGATAGATATATAGAATAGATAGCTAGTCGATAGATAGATAGATATGAGAGATAGATAGATAGATAGCTAGATATAGAGATAGATAGATAGATAATATGAGAGATAGATAGATAGATAGATAGATCGATAGATAGATAGATATAGATAGATAGATTGAGATAGATAGATAGATAGATGCTAGATAGATATGAGAGATAGATAGATAGTAGATATGAGATAGATAGATAGATAGATATGAGAGATAGATAGATAGATAGATAGATAGATATGAGAGATAGATAGATAGATAGATATGAGAGATAGATAGATAGATAGATAGATAGACGTGTGTATAAAACAGCAGTTCAGTGAACACTACCGCGTACGGGGCTCCGGAGCGGACGGACGGTCCCTGCACCTCTGCTAACCAAGATGTATCGGCAGGAAAGGCCTCCGTTTTTGCGGCAGTATCGGAATCGCACCTCCTCTGATTGGTAAAGGGTTGTCTTCTCCAATGAGTCACGTTTTCTGCTTCATGGACGTTGGTGTGTCAGGAGAGAAACATCAGAGAGGGAACGCCCTGCAGCCATTGCCGGTGGGGGCAGCGTTATGGTCTTGGCGTTCTCTGGGCGCTCTCCACCTGTGTATAAATCCATCCTTGCAGATCACGTACACCCATACATGCTGATTGCCTCCTCTGAAGTGGATGTCATCTTCCAGCAAGACAATGCGACGTGTCACTCGACTAGAAATGTCCGACGTTGGTTGGAAGAGCGTGACCGAGACTTCCAAATTCTACCCTGACCCCTAATTCCCCAGACTTGAGCCCAGTTGATCATTTATGGGACCATCTCGATGGTTGTGTTTGCTCCCCCGCACCTCCTCCAGCAGCTACAGGAACTACACTGCACCACTCCAATGGCCGTCCATGTAATAGGAGGATGGACTGATTCCACCAGAACGGAAACCCCACTTTTAGAGCGTCTCTCCTTTCTGACTCATAGAGGGAACTCCTCCTATGAGGTTCATATACACTAATAGGACATGTGGCAGGGGTTGTCTTGAAAAAATTAAATGAAAATAAATAAATAAAATAAATAAATAAATAAATAAAAAGAAAACAAATACAGAAATGTTCCTCCGATTTTCTCAGGCCTTCACTAGTGGTTGGGGATTCAGCATCATGGATACTGACTATGATCTGTCCTCAGGACGGACGGTGTGTCCCCGGCGACCCTCGAGATCCAGGACGATTCCGCTTTTTGATGTTTTTTGAAGACGGTAACCAGTCCAAAAAATATATCACAGGATGGAGACAAATATATAGAACTTGCCTACAGAGATATCACCGGGAGCCCGGATGCTGCCAGAACCGACAATATTCTGGACTATGAAAAGCAACAACAAAAAAATATATATATAAACCCCCCCCCCCCCCACACCTCAGGGACGACTGCACTTAATTTTGCGCTTCCTCAGGAACTTCTTTCTAATATTACAGATGAGGAGATCGTTAGTTACATCGTACTTATTGTCGCCCTTTTCCAGGAAGGGTCCCTTTTTGCGGTTCATGCACACGGCCGTAAGTGTTTTGCAGTCTGCAAATCGCGGATCCGCAAAACACAGATCTCGGCCGAGTGCATGAAACTTTGTTTTTTCCCACTCCTGTAGAAAAGTCCTCTCCTTGTCTGCAAAACGGACAAGAATACGACATGTTCTATCTTTTACACGGTGTGCTGTCCTTATCTTTTGCGGCCCTATTGAAATGAATGGGTCCGCGTCTGATCCTCCTAAATTGCGGATCGGATGCAGACCTCCACTGTGGCCGTGTGCATGAGGCCTTAAATTGGGGTTACAGGGCGATCTAGGGGGGAAACAGGAGCCGTGCGACCAAGGATCTCAGTGTAGCTATAGAGGTGAATGGAGTGGGATAAAATTGCAAAAGATCCCTCAGGGTCGGATTGGAAACTTGCAAGTCGCACATTTCTGTGGCTACGCTGCAATCCTTGGTCACGTGGCACCTGTCCGTCCCCAGATCGCCGTGTAACCCCGTCCTTAAGTATTACCCCATCACATGGCTGAATCAGTGTCCCAGTGCTCGGATCAGACACAAATATGGGGCCTCTACAAAGTGTTGCTCCGGGCGAAAGCTATACATGTACAGTATCTGACGCATCTTTATAAACTACTCCGGTGGTCTCCTTCCATTTGGTGAGCTTACACTTAAAGGGGCTGTGCAAGAGTAGAAAAACGTGGCTGCTTTCTTCCAAAAACAGCGCCACCCCTGTCCCTGGGTCAAGTCTGGTACTGCAGTCAACAGAGCTGAGATGCAATATGGCAGTCAACCTGCGGACAGGTGTGGCGCTGTTTTTGGAAGCAAGCAGCCATTCTTTTTCTAATTCTGGACAACCCCTTTAAGAGTTTTTGGCATTAAGTTAAAGAGGTTTTCCGAGAGCATAAACTGATGCAGATCAAAAGACGCTAGTGTGAAAGTAGCCTAATGGACAAGGATATTAGGGGCCGGCTGTTCCATTCTGCAAAATATGGAATGCACACGGACGTCATCCGTATTTTTTGCGGACCGCAAAATACATAGGTTCGTGTGCACGAGGCCTTACAGCTATTGCAGTAGGTGACCTCAATTGTTCCCAGGTGTAATACCCCAGCCTACCAGAGAGGGCGCTGCGATGTCAGGCTCCCTCAGCCGCAGTGCGCCGCTCTGGACCCGGCTGTCAGGGGCGTGTCCTCTCGTTTTCCTGCCAGCTCTCCTCCCCCGGCGGCCATGGCCCTTCCCGGCATTCCCTATGAGCAGCGGCTTCTCATCATGGCGGACCCGCGGGAGAAGGCGCTGCAGGACTACAGAAAGAAGCTGCTGGAGCACAAGGAGATAGACGGGCGGCTGAAGGAGTGTGAGTGGCGGGGAGCGAGAGCGGGGGCCCGGCCGGCGGGGGCTGGAGACGCGCGGGAGCTCGTTTATCGCTCCGGACCTCCCGGCCTCATAGTCGCTTTGTCATGCCGGCCTGCAGCGGCCGCTCCGGGGACGGGGTAGGCCTCCGGAGCTGTCAGCGGCCGGCACGTCTCCTCTCTGGAGCCCCGCACGGGACAGACGGGCAGGACCGCCCGGAGAGAGGCTTTATGTCCGGGGAAGCCTGAGGACGGCGGCCCGGGCCGGAGATGTCAGCTGCGCCCTCCCCCACACACAGCCCTGTGTAGGAGATATGTCACCGGGATTACACCCCTGTACAGACTGTGCACAGCTCCTGTGTTATTAAACCCCTATATATAATATTATTAACCCCCCCATATATAATACACATGTCACCTATGGAGAATATATATCACCTGTATATAATAGATCTGTATTATTACCCCCCCCCCATATATAATACACATGTCACCTATGGAGAATATATATCACCTGTATATAATATACACATCCATTCATAGAATATATCTATATTATGAAATCATGAAATCACCTGTATTAGTACATCCCCTGTATATATATCTGTATTATTACCCCCCCCCCCCCCCATATATAATACACGTCACCTATGGAGAATATGTCATCTGTATTATTAACCCCCCCCCCCCCCATATATAATACACATGTCACCTATGGAGAATATATATCCCCTGTATAGAATATACACATCCCTTCATAGAATATATCATCTATATTATGAAATCACCTGTATTAGTACATCCCCTGTATAGAATGTATCACCTGTATATATATCTGTATTATACCTCTGTATATAATATACACATTGCCTATATTATTAACCCCCCCATATATAATATCACCTGTGTTACATCCCCTGTATAGAAATATTATTTGTATTATTAAACCACCCATTTATAATATACACACCTCCTATATTATTCCCCCGGTATATAATTTGTATCGCTTGTATAATACCCCTGTATATAATATACACCTATGTTGTACTCCTGTGTATATCACTTGTATATATTATCTACCTTGTATATAATATACACACTGCCTATATTATTAAACCCCCCCCCCATATATTATAATCACCTGTATTATACCCCTGTATATAATACACACACCGCCTGTTTTAACCCTTTGATGTGGTATACTTTTCTGTATTTTCTAGATGTTACCTGATCCTTCTTGGCCAAGTAGAAGCAGATAACTGAGGGTCTTCTCGGGGGGCTCGGGCTACTTGTGTCATGTTGAGGAGCTGTTCTTTGGGTCCATATTCTGACCCTCTGTTCTTTTCAATGGCACATCTTAAAGGGCTTCTGTCACCCCACTAAACTATATATTTTTTTGGGGTACTTATAATCCCTGTCCTGTGATATAGCCATACATTAAGTATTTTCGTCCTGTAGATATGTAAAAAAACGTACTTTTATAATATGCTAATTACCTGTCTACCAGCAAGTAGGGCGTCTACTTGCTGGTAGCAGCCGCAGAAAAAACGCCCCCTCCTGTTAATTGACAGGGCCAGCAGCGATCTCCTCCGGCCGGCCCTGTCACGCGCCTGTGTTGATTCGGCGCAGGCGCTCTGAGAGAAGGAGGCTCGCCTCCTCAGCACTCCCTCAGTGCGCTTGCGCCGATGACGTCTTCTCTTTCGGTGATGTCATCGGCGCAGGCGCACTGAGAGAGTGCTGAGGAGGCGAGCCTCCTTCTCTCAGAGCGCCTGCGCCGAATGAAGACAGGCACAGGATTTTTTAAATGCTGACAGGGCCAGCCGGAGGAGATCGCTGCTGGCCCTGTCAAACAACAAGAGGAGGGGGCGGTTTTTTGCGGCTGCTACCAGCAAGTAGACGCCCTACTTGCTGGTAGACAGGTAATTAGCATATTATAAAAGTACGTTTTTTGACATATCTACAGGACGAAAATGCTTAATAACTATATTGTATAGCTATATCGCAGGATAGGGATTATAAGTACCCCAAAAAAAAAGTTTAGTGGGGTGACTAAGCCCTTTAACATAGGATCTGTATACTGACCGATACCGCAGTATGTCAGTCGCATGGATAGCAATTCCTTCCTCATTTTTAGAATACTCCAGCAGCATGAGGTCTCTGCTGATAACCTAATATCGGAGGGCTTCTCCAGTTGGTCTGATCCTTATTCCTCCACTGTCCTGTTTTATTAGCCCCTCCCCCACTAACGAGTGCGATTGCTTAGTAATTACTAGTTAAGCCATTCCTTATTTTAACTTCTAAAGTCATCTTCTCTATTTTTCAGTGAGGGAGCAATTAAAGGAACTTACTAAGCAGTATGAGAAATCCGAAAACGACCTCAAGGCGCTGCAGAGCGTGGGGCAGGTAAGGCTATGCCGCCATATGGATGACGTGACCTGCTGGTGCTGCATGTGGCTTATCTGTGTTTTTTGCAGCCTCCATTTCCTTTTCTTCTGTAGTGCTCACATGTTCCGTGGAGCGGTACAGAGATTGTAGTCACATCAGTCTAATCTACTTATGTGAGACGCTCCCCATGTCCGTTAAAGGAGCGATTGGTCACTTCCGTGCACACCGCCGCTCCATTCGCACTCTCGTCTCTTCCCCCCCCTTATTTTTATGATTGCTGGGGAGACCCGGTGTTGAGATCTCCTGCAGATAGGTGATAATTATTTTTAATAGGAAATCCTATTTAAAGGAGGTGTATACTTCTGTAACCATGGAAACGCATTGGCATAGAAGCTGTGTGCACAATAGCAATATTTTTAATGAAGACGGTTGGCAAATTTTCTTCAAAAAATGGTTGCAAAATTTTTCTTGCCATTTAGAGGAGCTTCTGTTCTGAGAAGTGTTTTTCTGGAATGAAACAGAGGGCCTCAGGTTAGGTCATCAGCGCCTGATGGGGGTGGTCAGACGTCCGGCTGCCCTATCGATCAGCTGTTTAAAGGAGCCCCGTGCTGCCGCCTCCTCTCAGTGTATCCGGCACAGCGCCCTGCGTTGTAGAAGTGCCTGTTACTTCAGCCATGTGGTGAAGGCACCTGACGTCCCAGGAATCGGCTGCAGCTCTCCTCCAAGTGCTCCGGTCCCTTCCAACAGATAATTGTTGGGGGTGCTGCTAGTAGGACCACCGCCAATCAAATATTAATGACCTAACCTGAGGAGAGGTCATCAGTATTTAAAGAGTCTGTCACCACCAGCGACCATCCTGCTTCCTCTTCTTTTGACCCCTAAATAGGTTTTTATGATTATGGTAATGAGGAATAAAAGAGCCCAAACTACTTAAAGGGATTGTCCGGGTTTAGAGCTGAACCCGGACATGCCTCCATTTTCACCCAGGCAGCCCGCCTGACTTGAGCATCGGAGCAGTTCATGTTCCGATGCTCTCCTTTGCCCTGCGCTGAATCGCGCAGGGCAAAGGCATTTTTAGGTGTTCCGGTGACGTACTGGGGCTGCCAGGAAGCCCGGTGATGTCACCGGCACTGATAGGCGGGTTTTAGCGATACCCTAGCCAGTAAAATGGCTAGGGCAGTGCTAAAGCCCGCCCTTTATAGCCAGTGACATCACCGAACACACTGCCAGGCGGAATCTTCCGCCCGGCAGTGTGTCATGATAAACAAAAGAGCCCGTGCCCTGCGCGATCTAGCACAGGGCAAGGGAGCATGAGGTGCTCCTATGTTAGCCTCAGGGGGGCTGCCTGGGTGAAAATAAGGGTATGTCCGGGTTCAGCTCTGAACCCGTACAACCCCTTTAAAGGAGTCCAGCTGCTCCCCTCCTCTTCTCTCCACCTCCTAGCCTGACCACCTTATGTCCCCATGATGCCCCTTCAGATCTCGCGCAGGCACACTTCACCTTTACGTGTACACCTGCACCGTCTGTGAGTGTCCTGGACTGTGTCATTGTAGAAGTTCTCTTCCGAATTTGAAGCCCAAATCTTCCTCCTTTGACTGATTGACCTTATGAAAAAAATATCTTTTTTTCTGATTTCTGCTGTGATTAATCTAATCTATGCCTTCTGGATATTTTCAGATTGTTGGGGAAGTTCTCAAGCAGCTGACAGAAGAGAAATGTAAGTATGTAAGAACCTACAGAAGAGAAGATTTCCTCCTCTAGATCCTTTGGGGATCAGTTTAATAGGTTACAGGGTTTTTATTACAGTTTTATTATTTTTCTTCACCATTCGTACAGTTTTTCTTTTTTCTAAAGAGACAAACTTATCTGTGGCCATCATGAGAATCTGCTGCAGAAGTGACCAGTATGGTGGCAGATGCAGGAAATGTGTACAAAATGTAGAGACTTTCGCAGTCCCATTAACTTTAGGTTTATATTGGCCTTTATGATTTTCAGATATAAATGTGACCGTTACTTTTTTACTTTCAGTCATCGTCAAAGCTACAAACGGGCCAAGATATGTTGTCGGGTGTCGTCGACAGGTAAGTCTGTTTAACTATTAATTGTATTAATAACCTTGTTAGTCTTTCTCCTCCCCCTCATTACATTGGTGTGGCCCCCACGGTCTCGTGTGAGTCGTTGTAATGCCGCAGTTCACATGACTTGCAGGCAACCAGATGTCACCCTGGAGCCTTAGGGCTCATTCACACGACAGTATGAATGGGTCCACATCTGTTTCTGCAATTTTGCGGAACAGTTGCGGTTACATTCATTTCAATAGAGCCGCAAAAGATGCGGACAGCACACTGGGCGGCATCATGTTTTGCAGGTCCGCAAAACATGGCGCAGTCGTGTGAATGCACCCTAAAGGTGGATTTACACTGCCAGATCGAGCTGATTATGGGGACAAACGTTTCTGCAAACGCTCGTTCCCGACAATCTGCCTGCGTAAATGTGCTGCTGATGAACGAGCGAAGCGCTCTATCGGGTGATCCTGTCGTTCTTGCAGGCACATCAATCATTTGTCATTGTGCGGTCTAAACAGTGATCTGCTGCCTGAAAACAATGGTTCTGTATGGGGACAGAGGCTCACTATAGCGATCCCTAGTCTTCATACAGTAAGGGGGGTTGCTTCATGTAAGTGCAGCGGTCTCCTTCACTGAACGAGCAGCTGACTGTCGAAGGAACGCTTCCTTCCCAACAATTGGAGCGTCTAAACTCGCCTCAGGGACTGTTTTTTGGTTCTTGTCTTATCCACTAAAATTGTTGAGCACCTGGAAGCCGCAGGCGATCTAACATTTTGTGTTTTATCTAAATCCAGCTGGACAAAAGTAAACTGAAGCCGGGAACAAGAGTAGCATTAGACATGACAACGCTCACGATTATGCGGTAAGCTTAGAAGGCAGTGTCTGTATAGTGTCATGGAGCTGAGAGGGGATTCCTGAATTGGTGCAGCCTCCCACTTTCTATTAAAGCCCCTTTACATGGGCTGGTGATTGGGAGAATGAACGTCCATGAACCTTTCTTTCCAATTATTGCACCATGTAAGCGACCGGCCGACAAATGAGAACATGTTTGCCATTAAAATCATGGTTTGGTGACATACAGCCACGATGAATTGCTTCATGTAAATGTAGCTAAGCGAGTATGGAGTGACTTACTATATCATCAATCTGCAACTGTAGAAGGACCCTTAGCAGTGGGACTCTGAGTATGCAAGGACCTGTGCACCATGATTGTGCAATAGCACCTACAGGTCCTTTATTTTCAGTGGGATCCATATGATGTGAACAATTCCGTCTGCAATAACAGTTTAGTATCAGGAATCCCCTTCCCCTCTATCAGGTGCCCTCTAGAGAATGTAGCAGAGAGGTTGTCCAAAGGGCTCCCCTTAAATTCTGAGTTTTTTTTTTTTTGTGTGTTTTTTCCGGTTTCCACTTATTCTTTCCCTTGTAACTCCTGTCCCTAGCTATTTGCCACGAGAGGTGGACCCTCTTGTGTATAATATGTCTCACGAGGACCCCGGAGATGTGTCCTATTCAGAAATCGGAGGTCTTTCCGAGCAGATCAGAGAGCTCAGGGAGGTGGGTATAAATTCTTATATTTTACTGTGAATAGCAGACACTGCTTGGAGAATATACATTTATTGATTATGAACCTTTTAATTGACCAGGTCATTGAGCTTCCGCTCACCAATCCAGAGCTGTTCCAGCGTGTAGGAATAATCCCCCCCAAAGGCTGCTTGCTTTATGGCCCCCCAGGTATGTCTACATCTAATGTCGTTTCACTGAGTCTGTGGAGTATTTGCACGTCTCTGGGATAGATTTACAGTAATTAGATCATTTTACATTTCTTTCGCCTTTTGAGCAGTTGCTAATTTGACTATAATGGACACTTATGCAATTCCCTTATGACTTCCTCTTGTTGAAGTTTCTCTCCTTATCAGTTGATCAGTGTGGGTGCCCAGAGATGGTTCCCTGGCAATCTGATATTGATTACATATGCTCAAGAGGTCATCAATATTACTGTACCGGAAAACCCTTTTAAGGTGCATTGATATCATAGACGGGTAAGGCTACTTTCACACTCGTGTTTGGTGTGGATCCGTCATGGATCTGCACAGACTGATCCGTTCGGATAGTACAACCGTCTGCATCCTTTCAGAACTGATCCGTTTGTATTCTCTTTAACATAGCCAAAACGGATCTGTTTTGAACACCATTGAAAGTCAATGGAGGACTGATCTGTTTTCTATTGTCATAGAAAACGGATCCGTCCCCGTTGACTTGCATTGTGTGTCAAAACGGATCCGTTTGGTCAGACGGACACAAACGCTGCAAGCAACGTTTTGGTGTTCGCCTCCAAAGCGGAATGAAGACTGATCGGAGGCAAACTGATGCATTCTGAGCGGATACTTTTCCATTCTGAATGCATTAGAATGCAAACTGATCCGTTTTGGACCGCTTGTGAGAGCCCTGAACGGATCTCACAAACTGAAAGCCAAAACACCAGTGTGAATGTAGGCTGACTCACCCCCGGACCCGACTCTGAGTCAGAATGAAGAACCAGCATGCAAAAGCAACTTCTGCTCTGCCAGGCCCCTGTGACTGGTCTCCATGTAATACTACATTTCCTGTGTATCAGCTGCTACAGGGGTAATGTCTAGCTGACCGCAGCTTCCCATAGCGCTTTGCCAAAAGCCAGTTCCATGGTGGTCCAACTCTTCTACGTTTTATCGTGTATCTCTATGTTGAGTGAAGACAAGGGAATTTTGACTTCTGCATTAAACCCACAAAGCATGCAATAAGATTCCCTGCTATTTCTGAAATCATTCTCTCCTATTGCTTTCTGCTCCAGGTACTGGAAAAACACTCCTGGCTCGGGCGGTTGCAAGTCAGCTGGATTGCAATTTCTTGAAGGTATGTAAAATTCTTGTTCTAGTACCAGATTATCTTTGAAGGGGTTGTCTGGCCTTGGAGTTAACCCCTATCGTGTGGACCTGAACATAAAGAAGCAGACCCACCGTCTCGCCACTGCTCTGGTACCGTGATTGCTGCAGCCAGTCACCGGCCTCAGTGGTCACATCGGCTTGAACAGTACCTGACCGCTGAGGCCTGTGATTGGCCCCAGCAGTGGCAGGACTCCAGGCAGGCAAGTCTGCTTTTTTATTTTATGTATAGGGGCACGGATACAGACTATGGTGGTTGTCAGCTTCAAGCACAGACAACCCCTTTAGATATGCATCTAATATTCGTGTTCATTCTGCTTGGTATAATTACCACAGAATCCAGTGTGGCTGACAACACTTCACTGTACCATACTAATTGTATGTTCTCCCCTTTAGGTCGTATCTAGTTCTATTGTAGATAAATACATTGGTGAAAGTGCCCGGCTGATTAGAGAAATGTTCAACTACGCCAGGGACCACCAGCCATGTATTATCTTTATGGATGAAATTGATGCCATAGGTAAGAAACCTGTGTAACCAAGCTGTTAAAGGGACTGTAGAGTATTTAGGGCAAATACATATTTATTTTTTGCATGTTTTAATTTTTGGAGTTGTAGTCCTTAGTGGGCATCCACTTGAGCTCTGTTCATACCACATTTGGCTTGTACTGCAGACATTTATATAAATGGACCACTGCCCCAAAATGTGCTTGGCTTTTAAGTATGATATCTGTGGTCCCATGCCCCACACCCAGTCGATAGTTTTTCTTTTGGTAAGCTCATATCCTGAATTGCTCTGTTCTGGTACTGTCACTAGGTGGTCGGCGGTTTTCCGAGGGCACTTCAGCTGACCGTGAGATTCAGAGAACTCTAATGGAGGTATGCCATTCTAAACCTGGGTGGCCTGAAGGTGGAGGGGGCTCTCGTGGTACTGTAATCCACAGGGTATTTGACTCATTTTTATTTTTGCCAGTTGTTGAATCAAATGGATGGGTTTGACACTCTGCACAGAGTGAAAATGATCATGGCCACCAACAGACCAGACACATTGGACCCGGCATTGTTGCGCCCGGGTAGACTTGACCGTAAAATTCGTAAGTATCTTATTTTTATTTTTTTACACCCTTCTGTGTCAAATGAACTTATTTACTAATTCATGGTATCTTTTGTAGATATTGAACTTCCCAATGAGCAAGCCAGGCTAGATATTCTGAAGATTCACGCAGGTCCCATTACTAAGCATGGAGAAATAGGTAAATGTAGCTTCTTGCTAGCTGATTCATATAGGGCTTATCCAGTTTTTAAAACGGATGACCTCTCCTTTGGCTAGATTGGTGGCGATCCATTTTTCTGCACCTGTACTAGTAAGGTGTCTTAGGGTCCCTCTCATGGTTTACACTGCTCCATACAGCACCGCTCAGTAGCATCTGTGTCTGGTATTGCAGTTCGCTGCAGCTTATTCCCATCCAAGCGAACAGGACTGAACTGTAATACCAAGCCAGCCGCTACTACAAGTACAGAGCGGAGTAAACGGTAAAGGGGTCCCTTCAAACAGCTGTTCTGTGGGTTTGCAGAGAGCCTTCCTTCCTCTGAATCTAATATTGATAGGTGGGCAACATGTGGCAGTCCAGCTGTTGTAAAACTACAACTCCCAGCATGCATACTTGCTCTGCTTCTCAGAACTCTCATAGAAATAAATGGGGCATACTGGGAATTGTAGTTTCACTACAGCTGGAGTGCCGCAGGCCCTTCCCCCTCCCAAGCTCTGCCTAAGGGGAGGCAATCTGTTTTAAACAACTGGAAAACTGCAGTAACTCTGACAAGTTTTTAATTTTAGTAAAATGACCTGTTCTTACGATTATTTACATTGTGTTGGAGCAGATGGATTTACAGTATTTTCTTGTAGATTATGAAGCCATTGTGAAGCTCTCAGATGGATTTAATGGCGCGGATTTGAGGAATGTCTGTACTGAAGCTGGTAAGGAGTAGTTTGTTTTAAGTTCGGCGTGCAAGGTTCAGGTTATCTAAGACTTCCGTTATGGATTCCTCTAACACGGACCATAACTTATATGGTCCGTGATGGCGGAATCCATAATAGAATTCCTAGATAACCCGAACCTTGTATGCCGAACTTGAAACACAAAGTTTGCTCATCCCTAGTATCTGGTACTCTACTGTCACATTATTGTACATTGAAGGATGCTGTGAAAGCGTCTACCAAGCTATACGAGTTATCTATAATATAAGCTCAGTATCTCCTTCATAGCCATTGAGTGAAATGATGAAGTACAATCTCCTGCAGTCACCACTAGGGGGAGTGTGTTGATCAGTTTATACAGCATCCATTAAAGGGTTATTTCCATCTTACCATGCATGATGGTGCAAATGCCCAAAGACTGGCCCCTAACTCAAAAAACTGAGGTTTCCTCTTTGGCCACTCAGATGGGAGGATTGACCGTACATGCACAGCGCTCCCTGATCATTATGGAAATTGCTAACTAAGCGCACAGCTATTTTTGGAACTCCCATAGAAGACAATGGTAGCTGTAACTCATGCGTGGCCACCTCTCTGTTACCAACAGAATAATATGGGGCCCTGTAAGGTATGCCATATGTCCAGATGGGAATACACTTTATATTAAGGGCATATCAAAAGGATATGCTACTAAAGGGGTTCTCCCATGACTTTGGATATCGTATAGAGCATTACAATATCTTTCTAACTAAGCTAGAACCAGCCCTGCACCTCACATGGACCCAGAGATCTCCCCATTCATTGCTTTACTAGATTTATATCAAGCTGAGAGCTCAAGGGGTGTGTCTTTTCGTCTGAAGCTCAGGGGCGTGTCCATGCTCTCCCTATCACAGCTCAGGGGCGTGTCCATGCTCTCCCTATCACAGCTCAGGGGCGTGTCCATGCTCTCCCTATCACAGCTCAGGGGCAGCTGTAGGATGAAACTGAGCATGTGCGGCCATCTCGGTGAGCAGGACAAAGAAATAAGAAAGAACAAACAGCAGGTGGTGCTATACAGATACATTTTATCGAATAGCTCAGTGGCTATGCTAAATTTTTAACTACGTGCAATTACAAAAGTATTCTGATCCAGGTGCTGGTTTGAAAACTGTAGACTATTTTATTGTGGGACAACCCCTTTAATGCCCTATCTGAAGAACGGGACCCTGCTCTGGATGGAGCGCATGCTGGACATGCTCGGCGTCCTCTCCACTGCTGTGGGATTTACAAGCAGTTGTCTATGTTCGGGAGTCTTATAGTAGCGAATGGAGAAAGCTGTGCATGTGCCGTGTGCTCTCCATTGAGGTAGGAGCGAGTCCCAGAGTTGGTCCCGCACCTATTGGACATTAACAGCATATTCTTTCAATGTACCATAACTATCCCAAATGGTAATACCCCTTTTAAGGTGTCCACAGGAATAAAGATCATGGGGCAAGATGAGCATTGCACCGGAAGGCTGGTGATGTACAGCTTCGCACATTGCTACGTTTTCACTGCTGTGTTCTGTCTTCTATCACAGGGATGTTTGCCATTCGGGCAGATCATGATTTTGTCGTCCAAGAGGATTTCATGAAAGCGGTCAGAAAAGTTGCCGATTCCAAGAAGTTGGAGTCTAAATTAGATTATAAGCCTGTCTAATGTAAAGAGACTGCATGGGTGATCTGTGGCTTATGTTAGAGGGTCGGATCCTCTAGGGCAGTGTTTCCCAACCAGTGTGCCTCCAGCTGTTGCAAAACTACACTTCCCAGCATGCTCGCACAGCCAAAGACTGACCAGGCATGCTGGGAGTTGTAGTTTTGCAACAGCTGGAGGCACGCTGGTTGGGAAACACTGCTCTAGGGTATGGTTGTCTATTAAAAGTACATACAACATCGTCAGAATTTAGTAGTTGGATAATTTCTGCTACATTAAGGGGGTCTGTAATGCACTCGGCAGTTTCTGCATTGCGAAGAATATCCTTGCTGTCAGGTCATGGCAGTAAAGTTGGGAGAAAGAAACCACATAGCAGATTTTAAGAGCTTTACTGTGTTTCGTAAAATATTTTATATCAATTTGACTTTTCTCTTTTCTTTCCAAGGTGAATAAACCATGTTTAAATGTAATGTCGTCCTTAATAGTGTGAGCATTGAAGGGTTAAGCCTTCATATTATTTAAAGGACTTGTCATGTAAATAAAGCTTTAAGGGGTTAACTATTGCTGATCCATTCTCCATATCAGATTGTTTGGGGTCTGACACACTGCACCCCCGGTCGAAAAGCTGTCTCCTCACAATTTCTGACGTCTCATGGCCTTTCTACAGCTCAGTCCCATTCAAGTGAATGGGATTAAGCTGCACTAACAAGCATAGCCACTGCGTAATGTACGGTGCTGCTGTCCCTTCAGACATCTGCTTGGCAGGAGTGCTGAGAGTCAGACCCCAACAGTCAGATATTGATGACCTATTCTGGTTTCATAGGGTTGATACTGCTGAAGGGTGCTTTTTACAAGTAGTCTCCTATCCACAGGATAGGGGATGAATATTAGGTCAGTGGGGATCCTTCTAGGACCCCCACTGATTACAAGAACAGGGGCCTCCGAGCCCCTCACTGCCCCTAAATTGAATGGAGTGGCAGATTGAACATGCGTACTGCTGCGCCATTCATCTCTACAGGATTTCTCGAGACGGAGTACAACCCTTGGCAGTTTTTGGAAGACACATACAGAAGACTGGAGTGGCAGTGTGCGTGCTCAACCGGCTGCTCTGCTCATTCTGAGGGATCCGTGTTCTTGTGATTGGGGGGCCCAGCGCTGGGACCCCGCAATTGATCCCTTATCCACTGTGGACAGGGGATAACTTGTAACATCTAAGATCCTCCTTAAGTGAGGTGTTTCCTGTGTGCAGCTCCTGAAGAAGATGTGGAGTATCTTGTCATTTGTGTAAATAAAAGTAACTTTACGCTTGCGTCGCCAGACTCTGGAGATTACACACAATGCAGTGTTATCCAATTATTCTGTTAAGTTTCCTAACTTAGGCTACTTTCACACTTGTGGCAGAGTGATCCGGCAAGCAGCTCCGTCGCCGGAACAGGCAATCTCCATGCAAACGGAAAGCGTTTGTAGACGGATCCGGATGCGCTGCATACATTTCACATGACTGCCCTACACATATGCTACCCCTTCTTCTATCCCATACATGTTAAAGGGGTTCTGCACTTTAATTTAACTGATGATCTATCCTCTGGACACCCGGGACCCCCACCGATCAGCTGTTTGAGAAGGCAGCAGCGCCTCGTCCTTTTCACTGTTTACCGCCGGCCCACTGACGTCACGACTAGTATCAACTAGCGTGGGCGAAGCTAAGCTCTGTTCACTTGAATGGAGCTTAGTCCCGCCCACGCTAGTTGATACTAGTCGTGATGTCAGTGGGCCGGCGGTAAACAGTGAGAAGGACGAGGCGCTGCTGCCTTCTCAAACAGCTGATCAGCGGGGGTGCCGGGTGTTGGACCCCTGCCAGTCAGAAGCTGATGATTTAGGCTGCTTTCACACTAGCGTTCGTTGGTCCGCTCGTGAGCTCCGTTTGAAGGGGCTCACGAGCGGACCCGAACGCCTCCGTCCAGCCCTGATGCAGTCTGAATGGATGCGCATCCGCTCAGACTGCATCAGTCTGGCGGCGTTCAGCCTCCGCACGGACAGCTGAACGCTGCTTGCAGCGTTCGGGTGTCCGCCTGGCCGTGCGGATCTGTCCAGACTTACAATGTAAGTCAATGGGGACGGATCCGTTTGAAGATGCCACAATATGGCTCAATCTTCAGGCGGATCCGTCCCCCATTGACTTTACATTGAAAGTCTGGACGGATCCGTACGAGGCTATTTTCACACTTAGCTGTTATATGCTAAAATAATGCAGACGGATCCGTTCTGAACGGAGCCTCCGTCTGCATTATTATGATCGGATCCGTTCAGAACGGATCCAATCGAACGCTAGTGTGAAAGTAGCCTTATCCAGAGGATAGATCATCAGTTAAATAAAAGTGCAGATCCCCTTTTAAATGGGGTCCTGGCACCATTAATCTGATGTGTATGTTAAGCAAGTGCAGAGTGAATATGGATTCAAAAGGGATGGGGAATAAAGGGAGGATTGACGCTTCTCCTTCCTGCTGGATCCACGTCTGATATTGGCTCAAAAAAATTGCACCGATGGGTAAGTTGGTCAACACAACATATTGGCTTTGGGTTTTCTGATGCAAAATTTGCATTAATAAAATCCACAGTGGCTTATAGTAGCAGTAAAGTGACTGAGACATAAAGGAGGAGGAAGACACTTCCCTGAAGATTTTCTGAACACAGAGCAGGGGTGTGACCCCTGTGACGCTGTTCTGTGCCGCCCTCCAACCATCTAGCATGTTTATATGTGGCTATTAATGTGTAGTTTCTATGTTAAAGAGAAGATGCCAAGCACCCAGCTCCGGGACAGGCACGTACTACTGGTGCACTGTGTATCTGTTTTTGGGACCCTCGTATATCAGGCGAGCCACTGACCCCTGTTTGGTACTCTGCGATGGAGACCTCTACCGATAACTCTGTTTTTAGTGTGTTAGTTGTGAAATCACATTGAGAGAGCCATATGTATACCTGGAGTGCTAATTGAGAAAGGACTCCCATCATCCCATAAGTTGGGTGTCCTGGAAGTGAGGACTGCACTTATCAGACATTTATGATTATATACTTTTGATATGCGTGAAATTTCTTTCAATGGTGTTTCAGGCGTCTTTCACACGAGCGTGACGGATTAGGTCCGGATGCGTTCAGTGAAACTCGCACCATTTTGCAAGCAAGTTCACACAGTTTTGTCTGCGTTCAGTTTTTTTTCCACGCGAGTGCAATGCGCTTTGATGCGTGATGAAAAAAAACCTGAAGGTTAACAAACAATATCTCTTAGCATCCCTCAGTGAAAAACGCATCGCATCCGCACTGGCTTCCGGATGCAATGCGTTTTTCACTGAAGCCCCATTCACTTCAGTGGGGCCAGGACTGCGTGAAAAACGCAGAATATAGAACATGCTGTGTTTTTCATGCAACGCAGAACTGATGCGTAAAAGAAAACGCCCATGTACACGGACCTATTGAAATGAATGGGTCAGGATTCAGTGCTGGTGCTATGCGTTCACGTCACACACTGCACCAGCTTGTGTGAAAGGGGCCTAAGACATGGCTTCTGTATCGTGGCTACCAATATCAGCACGGCAGGGGTCCGACAGCCGCCACTCCCGACATCAGCTGTTTGAGGCCAACTCGCAGCTTACCGAGCACAGCGCTGTACATTGGATAGCGGCCATGCTTGGTAATGCAGATCAGCCCTGTTCACTTGAATGGTACTGAGCTGCCCCTAGGCCAGTGATGGCTAACCTTGGCACTCCAGCTGTGGTAAAACTGCAACTCCCAAGATGCCCCTCTTGCTTGGCTGCTCTCAGAACTCTGTAGAAATAAATGGAGCATGCTGGGAGTCGTAGTTTTACTACAGCTGGAGTGCCAAGGTTAGACATCACTGCCCTAGGCCATGTGACTGACGAACCTGATGTCACTGCCTAGGAAGAGGTCGCAGCACCGTCACCCCCTTCAAACAGCTGTTCGGTGGAAATGTTGAGAGTAGAACCCCTGCCGATCTAATATTGATGGTTTATCTTGAGGACAGGTGATCAGTATCAAAATCTCCGAAAGCCCCTTTATGTGTTAGGCTGGGGCTACGTGTCGGTGTCATGTGGTATAATATACCACAACCTTTCTGAGACTTGTGGTTAAGCCATACATGTCGCTGTGTAGTCCCAGCCTTATTGCAGTCCTTTGGGGTGGTACAATGTGACCCTCAGACCAGAAAAGGTTCTCCACCACTACCTTATGGGGCCAGAATTAGGCTTGGGCTGCACGGTGGCCTTTCCCCAAAAATCTTAATGTTCGCCTACACAGCGATCTTGATCTCCACAGTGGTTGCTCCCAAGGATCACAGCGGTGCTAGAATAGAAATAAATAGGGTCAATAATATACTGCAGGCATGGCCAACCTGAGGCTCTCCATCTGTTGTAAAACTACAACTCCCACCATGCCCTGCTGTAGGCTGATAGCTGTAGGTAGCCTGGGCATGCTGGGAGTTGTAGTTTTGCAACAGCTGGAGAGCCTCAGGTTGGCCATCCCTGAATTATACTGGTAAGGCCCCAAGAATCATTTCCTCTGGTGGGCCTAAGGGACCTCAGTCTGGAGGTAGATTCTGCGCTGGAAAAAAATATAATTTTTTATTTTTTTTTATTTATAATTTTTAATAAATCTCTCTGGGCCTGGATGATGTCAATAATTAGCTCCTGTCTATGGCCCGCCTTATATTATTAATAAAATTGTGACCAATCTGACGCCTGGGTCCAGCCAGCACCTATTCTGACAGCTGGACTACAAATCCCATGATGCTTTGCCATAGATTTAGCAGGTGATTTGTAGTCCACCGGCAGCACCTATATAACATGGGGAGGAGGGGGGGTCATAGTTGCCACAACCTCCTCCCGTGAGGATCCTGAACCCGTCACGGATCCGTCTACAAATTTTTACATTCGTTTTTTAAAAGAACCGAGAATAAAATCGCAGAAATAAAATCCGGCCGATGCGTAGCGTGCGTGTGACGTCATAACGCCGCGCCGCAGTGGGCTGGCGACGCGCGCGCGGCCGTGTAGGAGGCCGTGACGGGGGCGAGCGCGGAGGTCTGTAGTGTAGAGTGCAGCATGGCCCCGGTGGGAGCGGGATTACTGAGCCCCGGCCTGGAAGCGTAAGAGCGGCCCGCTGGACGCAGCATGGAGGACGTGAAGCTGGAGTTCCCCTCCCTCCCGCAATGCAAGGAGGACGCCGAGGTGAGAGAGAGAGGCCTCCGCCGGGAGGAAGCGCTGATACAATGTTGCAGCCCAGTGTTACATTGTATCAGTGATTGGAGACCGATATCTGCTGCAGTTTTGTCCTTTGTTTCTATGAGGTTAACCCATTCACTTCCCCCTTTTTTTTGGCTTCACATTGTGTTTGTAGTTTTTTTTTAGGGTATGTGGCCCTAAAAGCTCGTCCATAGGGCCCCAGTACCTGAGGTACAGCGAGGAGGCGGCCACCTACCTCTATTTGCAGCCGGACTGCGCTTTTCAGCGCCTCCTGCGCAGCCATAGGTTCTGTTTCTACCACTTTTTTTGGGGGGGTTCCGTTTCTGCTAAGAAAATATCACAACCTACACATTAGGCCACGTGCACACTTCCCAAATTATATAACCGGTCCTATTCTTATCCGCAATGGATGAGGCGTGAGAAAAACCCCGGAATGCCCACAGAAGCAATCCGTATTTTGCAGATCTGTCATTTATGGACCCAAATATGGATACAAACGTGCGCGTGAAGCCTCGGGACCAGTTCACACTTAAGTGATTGTTCACCAAAGCCAGGTGCAGTTATCCATTATACCGTATGTCTGTGTCACCTCCACGTTGGATGGAAATGACTGAAATGTGAGCTTAGGGTATAGCCCCCCACAGTGTGGTTGTGACGTGGAAGCGCCAGGGGCGGACTGTGAACTTGGTGGCTGTGGGGAAAAAAACAAAAAAAAAAGTGGCCTTGTGTTGTGGGCAGGTTCAAGCTGACTGAAGGCATGGCAACATAGGTAGGCAGGATGTAGTGTGAAAGACCGCTTGTCCGGCGCTGCTGGCATACAGATGAGTCTTTGGTATAATTAAATGTTCTTTTATTGAATGTCAGTCGACGCGTTTCAGGGGTGACACGCCCCCTTCATCAGGACAATATTACAGAGTAACATTTGGTTACATGCTGCATAGTTTAAATAACACTTTTGGCGCGCTCGTCTGAGGGGAAGCATGGCGGCCGGATCATGTGAGTGACAGGAGCCGCTGTTGTGTTTCAGTATTCCTACAACAGTTGATATAAAGATGAACAGTTTGATGCAACATATTGTTATGGGGACGCTACATCGCGCGCCTTCTGTTGGTACTGATGTATTCTCTGCGATGCTGCGAGGTTCACTGCCTCGCAGTGCCGCTATACTGTGTTCAGTTTCCGGGCGCTCTCCTATCACGGAGCGCTCGAGCTGTAGTTGTCAGTCTAGGGCAGTGATGGCTAACCTTGGCACTCCAGCTGTGCGGAAACTACGACTCCCAGCATGCTCCCATTTATTTCTATAGAGTTCTGAGAGCAGCCAAGCAAGGGGGGGCACTTGGGAGTTGTCGTTTTACCACAGCTGGAGTGCCAAGGTTAGCCATCACTGGTCTAGGGCGATCACGTTTGATACAAGACCGCCACCTGCTCGTTCTGAACCTGTCATTACTAGCAGGTAATCCCTCAAGGGAGTGGTTCTAAACTGTGGGGCTTGACAGCATGGATTTTATATATGTAGGAGGCGTAATCTATAAATTCCTGCACATATGGAAGGAGGAGGGGGGAGAGGTTAGGATGGGTACTGGAAGTATTATATGGTTATCATCTACCGTCTTTGGGTTTATATCTTATTCTCTTGCTACAGAACATCTAACAAATACAGAGATAAAAATAAACACTAAATAAATACATAGGAAAAAACATAAAACTGATATGACTAAAAGAGCAATAAATATATAAGAATAAAAAACAAACGAGTTCATAGTTTGCACATTGCCTGCGATTGGTTCATGTATTAGATATACACGTATGGAGGCCTATATATAATGATTCCTGTATATATGATTCTTAGGCTACATTCACACGTCAGTATTTTCCTATATCCCGATTTTCGGTCCGTTTTTTGCGGATCCGTTGTTCCTGAAAATGTTTCCGTATGTCATCCGTTTTTTGCGGATCCGCAAAAAACGGAAACATGTATAAATTTCAATAATCAAATAAAGTTGTTTGTATTTCTTTGAAAAAAAATTGAAAAAACAAACAAAAAAAAACATTTGTTATGTGTTTCCAGGAACGGATTCCGCATAAAACGGATGACATACGGAATGACATCCGAATGTCTTCAGTTTTTTGCGGATCCATTGACTTTGTATTGTACCAGGATCCGAATTTTGCGGAAAAGAATAGGACATGTTTTATATTTAAACGGACATGCGGAACGGAACAACGGAAACGGACAGCACACAATGTGCTGTCCGTTTTTTTTTTTTTTCCAGGACCCATTGAAAATGAATGGGTCCAGATCTGGTCCTGATCTGTTCCGCAAAAAACGGAACAGATCAGGAAAGAAAAAAACGGACGTGTGAATGGACCCTTAGAACGTGTTTCTCCACTACATGTAGGGTACATGCTCAAACCTTTTTCTGCAATCCATTGGGTTGGGATAAAATCACGATTGGGGATAAGAAAAGGGTCCGCACTAGGTATAATTTAGGTACATATAAAAAATAATAAAAACTGGCATAAGACAGATATATCATATTATTCATTGTTATAAGATGGTCTCGCTGATTTCATTGAGTCCTCATGGACTGAGCGTGTAAATTCTCAAAACGGTTGAACGGGTTTTCTGGTATAAAGTCAATGGGGGTAATTTTAATCTTGTGTTTTGTCTTTTTCTGGGGTAGAAGCACAATGTCTGGAGACGCTGTGCTTCAAATATTGTCTTCGGATGATATATCTGTGTTGGTTGGTGCAGCAGTGAAGGGCTTGTGTGGTGCGGCCTATATGTTGTAGGCTGCATCCACATTCAGTCAGATATATCACGTAGGTGGAATGGCAAGTGAGAGAGTATTTTATTGGGAAGATGGTCCCGTTATGATTGGAGCTGAATGATTTTTATGTGTAATGATTTTGCAGCATAAACAGTTTTTTGCCCCACATCTGTAGCCACCTTTCTCGGTGCAGCGGTTGTGTATACTTTCCCCTTTTGTTTGAGTGTTTTGGTCTACTCGGGGCCAGTATATTTGTGATGGTAGGTGCACGTCTGTATGTGATTTTCGGAGTGCAGGGAAGATGTTTGGCTAGATATGGATCCTGCAGAAGGATATGTCAATATTTCTCTAAACTTTTTTTGTATCCGTATATTGGATGTATTGTACTGGGTAAAAAAAACTTACTTTTTCCACTGTTTCTTTCGAGTTGGTAGTAGTCGCTAGACATTCCTCCTGCGGTTGTAGGTTGCTTTTTTTATGGCCTTCTTCACGAGCTGTTTTGGGTAACCTTTTTCTTTAAATCTTTTTTCCAGAATTTTTGTTTGTAATTTAAAATTCTCATCCTTGGTGCAGTTCCGTCTAATCCTTCTGCATTGACTATAGGGTATATTTTTTTTCACTCTATATCCTGCGAGCAATTCTCCTGGAGCTCGTGGTATGAGACGGGGAGAGGCCGGGCAGCAGCAAGGCATCCCTTAAGCTGGTGGGGTTAGATACCAGCAAGGCTCACAGAGCTGCTGCGACTCCTACAGTGTTCTTTTGTTTTATCTTTGTATAGAACATAGGTAGGCAGGGATACCTGCAGTAAAAGGGGCAGCAATATCCTGGTGCAGCACAAGATACCGCCCCTGCAGAACCAAATGTATTGGTGCAGCACATAACACTGCCGCCCTCACCACAGTATGAAACTGTATCACTGCCATGAGGAGGAGGGCACCTGCAGCCAATGGTCAGGTGCATGAAGTACCTGATGCTGCTATGTTAAAGAGGACCTTTCATCTGTTTAATTAGGGTCTTACCTTATAGGGCGGCCCCCACTGATGTCATCGCACTTTTTTTGTTTTTTTTCATTCGTCCGCTGTTGTCCCCCGTTGATTTCGGCGCCTTATATTCTAATTAACCGACTTGGTTATACTAGGCGGAGACTGGAGCGGTTCTCTTCTCCCTGGCTATGAGCGCATCCAAAAAGTGCGATGACATCAGTGGGGGCCGCCCTGGAAGGTAAGACCTTAATTAGACTAGGGCTAAACAGATGAAAGGTCCTCTTTAATGCTGAGAGCATCATATCATTATGTACACAGCCGGCGGCTGTGAGGAGTTTTCGGGCAGTCCCCTGGGCATCGGCCCACCAGCAAATATCCCTGTAAGTTCATCGACCAGTCTGCCCCTGGGCAGCGTTGCGGTCGAGTACTGTTCGGCTGGCTGCAGGTGGGCTCTGTTTAAACTTAGTAGGATCGCACTGTTTAGTCGGCTGTACGGTATTGTGGGGGCTGCTCAGCCATTAATAATACAGTTCGACCAATCAGTGCTGTCCTGATTAAATTAATTAGAGCCTGCTGTACTCCGCCATCTCCAGCGACACCATAGAGAATGGATGGAGAGGCAGGGCATATGCTCCACCTGCCACTTAATCAAGAAGGGGGTTCAGTGGGGGCTCCAGCGTTCAGACCCCCACGGATCACTTAGTTATCCTCGATCCTGTGGATAGAGGATAACTAGAAAAAAGGACACGGGCCCTTTAACAGGTGAGCATTTCTATTTTAGTTTGACACATATTTTGGGACAGATTTTTTTTTTTATATATTTTTTTTGCAACCAAAGAAAACCTTTAAGGATAGGGAGTGTAAAAAGGTCCAACAGCTATGACACAACTGGTGATAAGTGTCTGATTGGGGTCTGACTGCTGGGACCCCCATGATCAAAGGAACGTGGTCTTAAGACCCTTGTGTTCATAGATTGGTGGCAGTCCGACACTGCTGCTGGGGCTGTCCCCGCTGCTAACGAAGCTCCCCCTGCCACTACATTGGTAGGGCCGGCCTTGACAATCTCACTCCTGTCCTGCTGCGCAAGCGCAGAGACTCTGCTGCTGATACTGGGGCAGAGACTGTGTTTGCCCCCTATACTTCCTGGCAGCGACACCTAAACAGTCGCTGCTCTGGAAGTGGAGGCCCCGTGCCTGCACTGGTACTCAAAGGGGTAAGTATATTCCCTGTAAGGGGCCCGGCACATGGGTGGGGGGGGCAGTTTATGATATTGGATTACCCCTTTAGGCTGGGTTCACACCTGAGCGTTTTACAGCGCGTTCCTACGCGATGTAAAACGCTCAACAAGGAGAAACCAATGATTCCCTATGGGAATGGTTCACACTTGGGCGTTTTACAGCGCGTACGATCGCGCTGTAAAACGCCCGACGCTCCAAAAAGTACATGAGCGACTTTTGGGGCGTTTGTGGCCATAGGACACTGTAGTGAATCACACAAACGCGCGTCAAACGCGCGTTTACTATTACAAAAACGCGCATAAAAATGCGCGTCAAAAACGCGCGTAAAACGCGCGTTTGCGCAACGCTCAAGTGTGAACCCAGCCTTAAGGCTCTAGATTTGCCAGTCCATCGTGGTATTCTGTGTTTGTGGACAGCGAGAATAGTGCAGTCTGGTGCAGAAGCCGGTGGACCCCATTAGAAGCCAGCAGTTGGTGAATGGATCTGACATTGCCAGCACAGCTTATTAAGAGGGATTCAGACGTTTGCATGTCTGGGGCTTATTGAACCCTAATCAGAGAGAGAGACACATTGAGGTTTCTTGATGCCGTTTGGAAGCCAACATCAGGAGCCGATCGCGAAAGGAGAGAAAGTATAAATGACGGATACGACTTCTCCTCTTTCCTCCTCTTTGAATTCACTCCAGGTTTTGGCTTCAGAAACTGCCAGCAGAATTCACACCGTGTGGCCTTGGGGTGCGTTCAGACGGAGGATTTTGTATCCCGCTGCTCTGTGGATTTCTCCCGTGGGTTTTCACACTGACCCACTGTATGTTTGAATGGAGTTAAACCGCGAGCAGGCTGCTGTTGACTGCCCTGTGCGGCTGCCTCTCCTGCCCAACCCATAAGACCCTGCTTGTAAGGATTTCTTACCAGATGCACATGGCAGGGGATAATGGGCCTCCATCGGCTCAGTCCTAAGAAGACAGGTTGTGCTCTGCCGAGATTAGCCGCTCATCTGTGCTTTCTTTTCCATCAGGACTGGAGTTATCCGATGAGAAGGGAGATGCAGGTAGGTTTATCATCTATGATTCTTTAAAAAATGAAATGGAGCACTGGCATAGGGCAACCCAACCCTCTCATTTATTGCTGCAGTTACCCAATTTAAAGCCCCCCATCAGGGGAGTACACATATCTCAGAGCCCTGTAGCATAAGCCGCCCTGCCTTACAATTTTTTTATTTTATTTTTTGTTTAAGCGGAAGAAATTTTAATTAAAAAAAGTCAGCCAATTTATCCAAATTATGTGATTCAGAAATGTGTCGCTGATCCTGAACAGCTGACCTAAATACATAGATACATTCTCCTGCTTCACTTCACCTATTACAAAGCCTGCTGTCTGCAGCTACCACTAGGGGGAGCTCATGGCATAGGACTGTATACAGTGCAATGGAAGCTATTATGAAAATGCATCTGAACGGAAGAAGCAGAGATAGAGATCATCGCCGGCCCTGGGAGCAGTCCCCTGGTCTGCCATTATTGAAGGTAAGCCACTGCTGCCCTGGCACTCATTGAATGCTGGCGGCCGCCACGTCTATAGTTATCAGAATTTCCTATATCTGCTGATGCCTCTAAATGCTTTCAGTGCCGGCGCAGGAAAGTGGCCACCTGACTAAATCCCATGACCGCCACCTGACTAAATCCCATGACCGCCACCATCTTGATGGCTTGAGCCCAGTGGCAGCGAGGAGACTTAGAACTGGGTTGCTATGATAACAAATGAGGGGGAGTTGGGGTCTCTTATGCCAGTACCCATAAGCTCTGCCATGGGTCTGATGAGGTGGTGCCTTGGCCTGCAGTATTTTCTCTTTGTAATCTGTATTGTTCATATTCTAGGAGATTTTACCCGGCTTGTTTTTGGGTCCGTACTCCGCAGCAATGAAAAGCAAGGTGTGTATACGCCCAATGTGTGGCCGAATTAATGGTGTCATCATGGCGGGGGCTCGGTGCTGTAATATTAGCTGCATACAAATGAGTGGTGCTGAGCTGCAGTACCAGGCATAGCCTTTGGATTAGAGTGGAGCTGTTTTTGAATGATTGCAGCTGCTATACCCCTTTTGACAAGACCCGTATCCCTCATTTATTGCAGGTGTCCATACTCCAGAAATACGGCATAACGCACATCATCTGCATAAGGCAAAGCATCGAAGCCAATTTCATCAAACCAAATTTTCAACACCTATTTCGGTAAGTTGTAGCTACAGGGAGAGTGAGAGCGGTATATAATACACCCTGGTGATTATAAACTGTACATACAGCATAAAGCAAAACTTTACTGCGTCCGCCTGTACGTAGTATACATGTGTACATCCGCAGTCCTGTCTCCTGCGTCGGTCCGTGTGATCGGGCACTCACCGATCTTTGTCTTGGTTCACAGGTATTTAGTGCTGGATATTGCAGATAACCCCATTGAAAACATCATACGGTTTTTCCCTACGGTGAGTGCTGAATGCCCCCCCTTATAATAATAATAATATAACCCTAATAGCAAATGGGATCCTTCAAGCCTGACGCTATACGAACAGAATGTCGGCCATATTGTCGGCGTACCTGAGATCTACAAGCTGCAACATTGTTTAACTCTTCAATATACAACGTATCCTCTGTCTTCATCCATTGTTCTCTCTCGGTCATGCTCCTCTTTTTCCTTCTTGTAGACAAAAGAATTCATAGACGGATGTTTACAGTCTGGAGGTAAGTCGTTTCCGCGTACAGCACGAGGGGCCACCGCCTGACGTTATGGAATATTGCAGAGGACTAGGACAGAATAATAGTGTTTTTGTTTTTATATGCAGGTAAAGTCCTCATTCACGGGAATGCAGGAATCTCTAGAAGCGCTGCCTTGGTTATTGCATACATCATGGAAACCTTTGGTATAAAATACAGGTAGTAAACACGAGCTTTAAAAAATCTCAATGTATACAGGTCCCTGCTTCACGTTCCTGAGGGCTGAGACTCGTCAGGTGCCTCCCTCTACCGTAACGTGTCCTGCTGTCGGTTTGGGATGTTCACTATTGTGACAGCCATTCCCACGTGCATGTACGTGATGCGATTAAACTGTCAGCGCACGGAGCGATGCGCTGACAGTTCAGTTTTGCTGGCACACGGGGGTTGCTAGGCAACCAGTGACTCTGGCGGGGAGAAAATCGCAACACTCCCAGTCTGGCGATCGCTGTGATTGGTCCATCTGCAGTAATAGACCAATCGCAGCGCATTGACGCGATATAGGGAGGTACTGTGTGTCCTCTCCTCCTCTAATCGTCCCATTTCCTGTCAGGAAAGCGATCAGAGAAGGAGCTTTGTCAGAATCCACTCACCACCAAGGTTTTAACCCCTTCGGTGCCGAAACACCACTCTTCTGTGCCCCGGCCTGTCCGTCGGTCGAGGCGCCTGCTCGCCCCGGCCTGTCCGTCGGTCGAGGCGCCTGCTCGCCCCGGCCTGTCCGTCGGTCGAGGCGCCTGCTCGCCCCGGCCTGTCCGTCGGTCGAGGCGCCTGCTCGCCCCGGCCTGTCCGTCGGTCGAGGCGCCTGCTCGCCCCGGCCTGTCCGTCGGTCGAGGCGCCTGCTCGCCCCGGCCTGTCCGTCGGTCGAGGCGCCTGCTCGCCCCGGCCTGTCCGTCGGTCGAGGCGCCTGCTCGCCCCGGCCTGGCCACTTCAAAGGCTGATTACATTTCCGCCAGTACCTGCCTAATAAAAGGGCTGGGCATGGCGTGAAGTTGTAAAAGGCCTGTGAAAGTGTATCCGGGTATACATTGCACTTTCGTATTTACGGGGTAAAAGATTAAAAAATGGAGCCACCCGATTGGGATTTAGTCCACCCCCTGTTTGACCATGGATACCATCTACAGTTGCAAGAAAAAGTATGTGAACCCTTTGGAATTTTATAGATGAAGATCAGATCACATTTTATGACCAATTTGTGCATAAATCCATATCATTCCAAAGGGTTCACATACTTTTTCTTGCAACTGTACATTTGGACAACTTTTACAATAGTGTCCCTCTCCTGAAGTGCCTTGCTGCACTTGTGGCACAATTTGACTAAATCAAAAAGGGCGCCCTAAATCCTTTATAGACCAGACAAGCAGGGCTGTTTGCTCGGAAAATTTGATGTTACTAAAATAAAAGGACAAACTGGATGTTCTTGTATCCACTACCATCCATGCAGATCAATGCACCCCAGTCCGAGGAACCACAGAGCAGACCGCCAAGCCTGTGTGTATCCAGGATTACAACCAGTTCATGGGCGGAATGGATCTTTCAGACCCAGTTACTACAGCCCTACAGTGCCTTAAGAAAATCTAAGGTGTGGTACAAATCAGCCGTGTACCTAACCCAAGTGTCACTATATAATGCCTTTGTCATCCACAGAACAGCTGGTCATGGGGGGACCTTCTTGGAATTTCTGGGGGGGGGGGGGAAATAAAATGATTTTTGGCGTTCAGGAAGGAGGGGGCAGCATTTCAGTCAGCAGTGCTTCTGGGTCTCAAGAATAATACATGGGCAGCATTTCCCTGGAGTACTGGGGTGCTTTCCCAAATCGGGTTACTTATTGGGGTTTTTAATTTCTGGGGACCTCAGGAATCTCTTAAATGCGACATGGCAGCTAAAATCTATGTCTATGCTAATTCAGGTCAGCAAAATCCATATTTTGCGGTTTGACTCTAGTGCCCTGATGTGCGCCCATACATCATTTTTTAAGCACAATATGGGGTGTTGCCGTATTCGGGGAGAAATGAGGAACATAATGTGGGGTGCATTTTGTCCTGTTGCCTTTTGGGAAAGTGAAAAATGTGGGTGTAAAGCAACTTTTTCTGGAAAATTTTTTAATTTTTCCTTTTCACAGCCAGGTGTTTCCTAATTTTGTGAAACGCCTGATGGGTCAAAGTGCTCAATACACACCTTGAAATATTCTTTGAGGGGTGTAGTTTCTGGAATGGTGAGGGGTGTAGTTTCCAGAATGGGGTCACTTTTGGTGGGGTTTCCACTCTAGGGCCACCTCAGGGTGTCTTCATACGCAAAATAGCTCCCGATTACCATTCCAGCTAAATCCGCTCTCCAAAAGCCACTCTGAAGCCTGCTGTGCGCCAATACATCAGTTTTTGAGCACATATGGGGTGTTTCTGTAAACTCCAGATTCAGGGTAATAGGTTTTGAGTTTTGTTTGGCTGGTAACCCTTGATGTGTTGCAGAAAAAATTGAATAGAATTCAAAATCTGCTAAGAAAAAAGTGAAATTTCATTCCCATATTCCTTTAATTCTCGTGGGGCACCTAAAGGGTTAACAAAGTTTTGTAAAATCTGTTTTGAATAGCTTGAGAGGTGTAGTTTCTAAAATGGGGTGATTTATGGGTAGTTTCTAATATGTTAGCCCCAGAAAGTGACTTCATAACTGAACTGGTCCTGAAAAAGTAGGGTTTTGGAAATTTTCTAGAAAATTTTAAGATTTGCTTCTAAACTTCTAAGCCTTCTAACATCTCAAAAAAGTCATTTTTAAAATGATCCAAACATGAAGTAGCCATATGGGGAATGTAAAGTAATTCTTTTTGGAGGTATTACGATCTATTATAAAAGTAGAGAAATTGAAATGTGGAAATTGGTATTTTTTTTATAAGTAAAAATTTACTTTTTTTACTCCATTTTACCATGAAGTACAATATGTGACGAGAAAACAATCTCAGAATGGCCTGGATAAGTAAAAGCGTTTTTAAAGTTCTTACCACATAAAGTGACACGTGTCAGATTTGCAAAATTAGGCTGCGTCCTGAAGGCGAAACATGTCTGTGTCCTGAAGGGGTTAAAGGGGTCGTCCAGCCCTTACTAAGTTACAGCCTTTCCTGCTGATCGGTTGTAGACGGTAGTTCCGTCGCCAGAAATCTGTCGAACTACACAGCGTCTTCAATGGGAGCAGCGATGTAGTAAATGAGCTCCCTCCACTACAAGGCTGACAGTGCGATGGAACTACCCTGCACAACTGACCAGCAGGTGCGTGGGGTGTCGGGCCCCTGGGGCTATCGCTTAGTAAACGCTGGACAACACCTTTTTTTAATGGTTTTCTAGCTTGCATCAACCACTTTTTATTTATTTCATTGTCTAGCAGTCCTTCAAAGTGTAATGTAGTGTCTTTTACACGTATTGCCTATGTCACCCCCCCTCTGAACTGCAGTCATGTGACCCTGTCCGCGCTGTGACATCATGTCTGTTCGTTGCAATGTCCTAGAGCAGGCATGCTCAACCTGCAGCCCTCCAGCTGTTGCGAAACTACAACTCCTCCCAGCATGCCCGATCAGCCTACTGCAGGGCATTGTGGGCGTCGTAGTTTTACAACAGCTGGAGGGCCGCAGGTTGAGCGTGCTTGTCCTAGAGCAAGGGTCAGCAACCTCCGGCACTCCAGCTGTTCTGAAACTACAACTCCCAGAATGCTCTATACACTTCTAACTGGAGGTAGAAGTACAGCCCAGCATATTTGCATGCTGGGAGTTATAGTTTCATAGTAGCTGAAGTACCAAATGTTGCTGACTCCTGTCCATCTAAGTAGCATGGGGGGGCGGCGGCTTGTGAAGGAACAGGGAATGGCAACCCTGCTACCTGCCGCTGGCTCCTTCTCCAGTCGTGCGATGCTCTGCTGGGCTCCATCAGTGTCAATCACTGGGCGCAGCAGAAACCAGATCCCCTGCGTCGTGTGACTGTCCTGATGTAAGGGAGCTGGTCACTGCTGCTTTGTGCTGTGTAAATGCCTTGTTCCTGGAGACTTATCGGAGTTTTGTATTTACTGTGGTTTTCCATTAGCGCCGACCACTCACAATGATGGACTATTGATGTGCCTGCACAGCAAGCACCAGACGTCTTCTGTGCTGCTGATAATTTTTGTAATTATCCAGTTCTCTAATAACTTTTAGGCTGGGTTCACATGATGCATTTATTGGCTGCACTGATTTACAACAAAAAAAATTAAATGTTTTGTTGTAACTGCTGTATCACCTACCACTACTGCGACATGACCTGTTACATGTGCTCTTGGCAGCTGAAGGCATCTGTGTTGGTCCCATGTTCATATGTGCCCGCACTGCTGAGAAAAATATGTTTTAATATGTTTTAATATATGCAAATGAGCCTCTAGGAGCATCAAGGGCGTTGTCATTACTCCTAGAAGCTCTGCTCTCTATGCAACTGCTGCGCCCTCTGCACTTTGTTTTCACTGCCTGGTCCTGTCAATTAATCATGCTAGGTTCTGTTAGTGCAGAGGATGCATCTGTTGCAGAGAGAGCAGAGCCTCTAGGAGTAATGGTAACGCCCCCGTTGCTCCCAGGGGCTCATTTGCATATATTAAAACATCATTTTTCTCAGCAATGAGGACACATATGAACATGGGACCAACACAGATGCCTTCAGCTGCCAAGTGCACATGTAACCGGTCAGCCGGTGTCATAGGGACAAATCTGCTGACAGATGCCCTTTGAAGCAACACCAAAATGAATCTCTGCTTCAACTGGATAATACAGAATTGTACTTTATACAGGTTAAGATGGCCAGCACTGTATAATAGGGCAATTATGAATATAATGCAAGACCACAACACGAGCGCTTGCTGATCCAACCAACCTCTCGCTGGTTTGTTTCTAGGGACGCGTTCACATACGTTCAAGAAAGAAGGTTTTGCATTAACCCCAATGCTGGATTTGTACATCAACTTCAGGTATTTGCCTTATGGTGGTTTTATATTATGTAGTTGGACTCTGGTCCCATCACACTCGTCCTGCTACAATGGCAAGTTGCTATATATTCTGCTGTTTGTGGCTGGAGTCAAGTTGTGGGTACCCCCCCCCCCCATGTCGCTGGCATTGGCCCCCTGATATGATCCTTGGCTCATCTTTGTCTTCTGTCTGCAGGAATATGAAGCCATCTATCTAGCAAAATTAACCATCAAAATGATGTCTCCTCTGCAGTTGGGGAGGACTTTCTCCTTACAGTCTGGTGCTGCAGGTAAGTGGCCAGCAGCAGCAGTACAAGCTCATAGATGTTAATGGCGTATTGTGAGGTTCTGACTTCTGGTGTCCCCGCAATCCCTGGAGTGAAGGAGTGGCAGTGCTAGGTTTCCATGGATGGTCCCTAAGGTGCTGCAGTTTCAGGTCTGTAAGGCTATGGTAGATTATTATCTCCAAATTATGGAAAATTCATCTGATAGCTAGAACGAGCCCCCAAAACTGAAGGAGAGTGGACCGCACATGCGTGGCTTGCTCTCTGTTAAAGGGAAATATTAATTAATAATATTTTGGGTTGATATCAATAATTAATATTCATAAATGGGCGTGATTCGTCTATTGGCGACTATGAATACAACTACCCGTTGCTATACTTTTTTGTGAACCACGTGCGATGGATTATTACGGCGGCGACCAAAAGGACTATAAACTGCGTATTGAAAAAATAAAGGAATTTATTACACAAATAGAACTGTACAGTCTATTATTATTGCTATATCACTGGTTATATAAATATATATACATATAGACACACACAGCAATACATAAACAACACTATCAAACCTGACTACGCTAACACAACACAATCTACTATTCCACCCCACAATCTATCTAGACAGACACTTACATACACACAAACTTACCACTCACCTGGCTCTATACTATCCCTACAGGGTATAAAGGGTTAATATCACAAGACGATGCAGGCCAGGGATATCCATGTTGGAGAGGAGTATTGCAGGGGTAAATGCAGGGCAGGGAATATAGTAATCATGGCGGGTATAGCTGGGGGTTCAGGGAATATTGCAGGGGATAAAAGGGTTATTGGAGATGGCTTGCTGGCAGTGGGAAAGGGTTAATACAGGGTTATGAAAAGGTAGGGGTAAATGCAGGGTTACAGGGGGCTAATGATACTCAGCCAATGTTCATAGTCTCTGTTTCAGGAGGGGCTGCTCAGCTCATCTCAGGTCCACTCTTCCATGTGTGTCCTTCCTCTGTTTGTGGTCATGAGCCCCTTTGTCCTGGCTTGGGCTAACATAAGCCCATAGCAGCCCACCTCCCCCTCCTCAACCTAAGGCGCAGGGATATGACCTCATCTTGTGGGTGTGACGGAATGCATGCACTCAGACTGTAACAGATAACTGCCAATTGGCCCCGAGGCTCAGGATCTGTACAGACAAAGATACAAAGGAATTCCTGCCCAATGTGTAAATGAGAGCATCCAGCGGGCATGCTTTATTTATACTGTTGTGATTGGTGGGGCCCTCACTGTTCTGGCACATAGCCCCAATCCTGTGGATAGGGAATTAGTTTCACTCTTGAGACCATCCCTTTTTATGTGAAATCAGGTGACTGCAGAATTAAAGGGATCATCTTTAGGATAGGTGGTGTCTGACTCATCATCCCAGCTTGTCAGCACTTAGGTGAAGGGTGATCTGGGACCTTACACAAGTGGAATTGGCTGCATTGTATGCATTTTTTTTCTTTCTAATAGCCTCTCCCCAATTCGTCCCCCAGTCACCTGAACTAGTGAAATGGCGGGTCATAAGTCTCCACAGTTTGCAGCTAAAGTGAAGTTGCATTGGTTTTGAGTGGTGGAGCTGATATCATGTGCTGAAACTAACAGCACCGACTACAGGTGACCGGTTTGGGTCAGAAAAAAAAAATGCACCAAAGTCAGTGAAGAAGCAGCTGTAAGAGTGTGAAGCCAGTCTCGGTGGTGTAAGAATGAAAGATCCTCTTGGAATAATGAAAACATGGCTGCACGCGGCCACCACTAGAGGGAGCCTTACTGCACACAATATTATAAAAATAGCATGCAGTTAGCCCCTTCTAGTGGTGACTGCAGGCAGCGCAGGGGCCTTGGTTTACTATTAGAAAACCAAAACTCTTGACTGCCTTAAAGGGAACCTGGATTTGGGGTATAGAGCTGAGGACATGGGTTGCACTTGCTAGATGGCCGCTAGCACATCCGCAATATCCAGTCCCCATAGCTCTGTGTGCTTTTATTGTGTAAAAAAACAAAAAACGGTTTGATCCATATGCAAATTAAACTGAGATGAGTCCTGTCCCTGACTCCTCTCACATACAGGACTCGTCTCAGGTTAATTTGCATATGGATCAAATCGTTGTTTTTTTTTTTACACAATAAAAGCACACAGAGCTCTGGGGACTGCGGACATCTAGCAACCCAAGTCCTCAGCTCTATACACAAAATCCTGGTGACAGGTTCCCTTTAAATATATAACAAAAGTTAATGATGTTGATGAAGCGACTGTCAATTGTCACTTGTATCACAGCTTTGTCATTTGTGTTCAGGAAGTCTAAAGCGAACCCTCGAAGAGGACGATGAGCACGGGAACATGCAGGTGTCTGCGGCCCACGAGGGCTGACTTCCAAGCCGGTCCCCAGAGGGCCCGGTAACCCCACACGGCTTCTTCTCCAGGTGCTGCTGTTGTACTTTATAGACAATAACGGGACTTTCCATGGATTGTGTGGATTTCACTGATTGTTTTACTGCTTTTTACACGGCCCTTTTACCTAAGACTTCGATTTCTCTTTTGATGTGCAAAGAGGTATTACTGCAATAACGCACTTTTTTCATACTTGAAGTTTTTTCCTTTTTTTTTTTTTGTATAATAAAAAAAAAAAATTCATGCAATGCAACCGATGGGAGGGAGATGCGTTTCTAAGAAAAATTATTTAATTTATAAAAAGAAAAGCTTTAGTAATTGAAATGTTTGCTAAACTTTTGTGTTTTTGTAAATACATTTTATAGGTTTAGAAGTTCTGGATATTTTTAACAGAGTTCTATACTTAAAATGGGAAGAAAAAAACAAAACACCCCCGTTCATTGGGGAAGATTGTACACTGTTGGTGTAGCCTTCTATAAGTATCAGAGTCCTTTTTTATGCGATTTATATTGTGTCATTGACCTGAAAGAACAGAGCTCGTTCCTACGTAACAGATTGTTTCAATGTTTTCCAAATAAACCGATGTAAATTTCACCTGGTTTCTTTTGTATAGACTCGATCTTATAGTATGATATTATCATTCGTTATATTAGAGTATGGTGTGTATTGTGCTGAAGAATGTGGTAGCTTTGGCCCCGTGGTGGGGGGCGCTTTTTTTCCTATAGTGTGCAAGCACGACCACTGCAGCTGGATTGCAGGGTGGTCATAACCCCTTGGATAGAAACAGTGTATAATGGAATGGAAAAATTAATCGAGCCAGCAAAGGAGGCAATATGGACAAACACAATACATTAGGAATTGCCTTGTATTAAAGGGTTTGTCCTGCCGTTCATATTGATGAACCATCATTAGGATAAGCCATCAATATTAGATTGGCGGGGTCTGACACCCGGCACCCCCAACAATCAGCTGTTTGACGAGGAGGCGGCGCTCCATGCAAGCGCCGCTTCCTGGTCTCTACTTCAAACAGCTGATTGCCGGACTTCATGCCTCCACCAATCAGATATTAATGTCCATCACTATAAACTGCAGGACCACTCTTTTTTTTTTTTTTTTTTACTTTGTCTGTGATAAATTCCAGTTGCTGAAGTCAGAGAACCCCTTAAACTGCAGGGATGTTTCCAAAAACACAGGGGCAGATTAACTAACCTTTGTCTAATATGTAGGCAGTGTAACGTTAGACCGGACAGTTTAAATACGCCAAATTTATCGCAGTGGTGCATGCCGGATTTGATGCATCTTTAAAGCGTACCTCCAGTTAAAACTATTTTCCATAAATGAATAGTACTGATGAAAAAATTAATAAAACTAAATGTAATTTTTTTTGTTAAAATGCTTCTACCTGCTTTAAACACTGACGTCTATGGAGAGGGGGCTGCTGGATGAGACGAACTACAGTGTGTAAGCTCTGCTGCTCTTAGGACTTAAAGCTACTTTCACACTAGCGTTCGGGGCTCTGCTTGTGAGTTCCGTTTAAAGGCTCTCGCAAGCGGCTCCGGACGCATCCGTACAGCCCTAATGCATTCTGAGTGGATGCGGATCTTCTCAGATTGCATCAGTCTGGCAGCGTTTGGCCCAGACTTACAATGGAAGTCAATGGGGACGGATCCGTTTGAATTTGACACTATATGGCTCAATTTCAAACGGATCCGTCCCCCATTGACTTTCAATGTAAAGTCTGGACGGATCTGTCTGAAGCTACTTTCACACTTAGAATTTTTCCTACAATATAATGCAGACTGATCCGTTCTGAACGGATCCCATCGTCTGCATTATATGAGCGGATCGGTCTGGGCAGACCCCAGACGGATCCGCTCTGAACGCAAGTGTGAAAGTAGCCTAAGGCTCCATTCACACGTCCGTGATGACGGGTCCGCAACACACCAGCCCGGCACCCCCATAGAAATGCCTATTCTTGTCCGCAAGCTGCGGACAAGAATAGGACATGTTCTATCTTTTGCAGAGCTGCGGACCCGGAGATCGGGGCCGCCCTCCGCAATTGCGGATGCAGACAGCACACTGTGTGCTGTCCGCATCCATTCCGTCCCCATAGAGAATGAATGGGTCCGTTCCGCAAAATTGCGGACACATTCTGCGGACGTGTGAATGGAGCTCAACTCCTACTATATGTAGTAAGATGAGACTTTACCACTGTTCAGAGGGAGGTAATAAATCACCTACTAGCGGGCAGCAGCCTCCTTCCTTCTCCAGAGTTCTATGTGAGGCTGGAGACTGGCGCTACAAGAAAAAGAGGCTGAGCGAAGGGAAAGAGGATGAAAGCACCCGAGGTGCCCAGGAAGAAGCATAATTCTTTAATAAGATACATTTCAAAACTTCTTATAGCTACCTGTACTATTCATAACTGGAGGTACTTTTTAAACATCTGGCACATTGTAAGCCGCACCCTATGTCACTGAGCTGCTGGTAATGGAGCGCGGGAGGCCGAAAGGACAATAAATGACTCGGTGACTTTGATTTAGACAAGTTTCTATTAATAAAATAAAATCACTTGTATCTTAAATACACCAATAAGTTAACATTCCACCGAAAGAGAAAATGTTAAAATTAGCAACAGGCTCAAATATCTTACACTTTAAAAATCTGCACCTTTCCAGCTGTAGCTAAATTACAACTCCCAATATTCCCTGTCAGGGCATCCTGGGAGTGGTAGTTTTTCAACAGGTTGGAAACCACACAAAAAATTTTGTGGCTTTTGGTTCTCTTTCTAGAAATCATTTCATAAATATAAGTACAAGAGGTATTCTGTCTTAAATATTATAAAATTATCCTTCTCCTCGTCTTTAAATTCTGTGTACTAAACTCTAGATATGTTTGAGACGTTGTACTAGTGATGAATGACTACAGTAACTGTAGCACTAGAGTGGAAATGCACAACCTACAATTCTTGAAGGCGGGTTTCCACCCATAATATGTAACTGGCCATATGTTAGTAAATCATAAGTTAGAGAAGTAACTAAAGTCTGACAGTTCTCTTTCTTTTACTTTCTGAGATATTGGCATTTTTGGATTCAGTTGTGGTGGCCATTTTGTAAAGGTGAAAACAGGAAGTGGAACTGTAATAGTGGTTACTTTTGAATAATCTTTGTAACTGCTGTTAATTATAGATTGAACAAGCTCACAAAAAGAGCTGCTGCCAGTTGCTGACCAATATGGCTGTACTTCCTGTGGTCACTTTTACAAAAATCTCCAAAAGTAAAAGAAATATAATTGCCAATCTTTGGCTTCTATGCAAACTTCTAGTATATGGTCAGTTTCATATTATGGGGGAGATTTGTCCCTTAAATGGTACGAAAAGTGCTTTTGAGTCCCTCAGCACTCATAAGCTTAGGAACAAGAAAATAAAACTTTGTGCCCATCTCCGAGGATAGCATCTGGAGACACTGTCCCTGCTTTCACACCTGAGCGTTTCTCAAACGCGCGTTTTTTGCAATAGTAAACGCGCGTTTGTGTGATTGACTGCAGTGTCCTATGGCCACAAACGCGCGTCAAAACGCCCCAAAGAAGCTCAAGAACTTGATTATGCGTCGGGTGTTTTACAGCGCGATCGTACTCGCTGTAAAACGCCCAGGTGAGAACCATTCCCATAGGGAAGCATTGGTTTTCATCTGTTGAACGTTTTACAGCGCGTTTGAACGTGCTGTAAAACGCTCAGGTGTGAACTTAGGGTAAAGGGATATTTCGGGAACAAACCTTACCCACCCATTCAGGTGATAAATGTCTGTGGCTGATATATATTTCTCTCAATGCCCCCTTAGACCCTAAAGGACAGTCGGTGGCAACGTGATAACCAGACTCCAACCTATCATTTAAAGTGGGAATCTCTGGCATTCCTGTACTGCTCGATCAGACACCTGCTATACTATGGCTAGAGGTGTTTGTTCTGGGACATGCCCTTTAGGCCCCTTTTAAGACGAGTGAGTATCACGCTCTGGACTTGCAGCACTGTCGGGGTCGCATATAATTATATTGACTTATGATGCTATGTAACCCTTACAGTTCTGGAATGTATTTGATAAAACTGACAGCATTATGGCAGTGTTATCCAGTACATTCCAAACCTCTAAGGCTGGGTTCACACGGGCGAGAGTGCAATGCGTGAGGTGAACGCATTGCACCCGCACTGAATCCTGACCCATTCACTTCTATGGGGCTGTGCACATGAGCAGTGATTTTCACGCGTCACTTGTGCGTTGCGTGAAAATCGCAGCATGCTCTATATTGTGCATTTTTCACGCAACGCAGGCCCCATAGAAGTGAATGGGGCTGCGTGAAAATCACAAGCAAGTGCGGATTCGGTGCGATTTTCACGCTTGGTTGCTAAGATGAAAGTCTTCACCGTACTATTTTCCCTTATAACATGGTTATAAGGGAAAATAATAGCATTCTTTAATACAGAATGCTTAAAAGGTCAATTGAGGGTTAAAAAAAAAAAAATTAACTCCCCTTCTCCAATTGATCGCGTAGCTGCCAGTCTCCTGTTCGTTCTTTAGGACCTGTGGTGACATCACTGTGCTCATCACATGATACATCACCATGTGATGAGCTCAGTGACGTCACCACAGGTCCTGAAGAAAGAACAGGAGACCAGCAGCTACGCGATCAATTGGAGGAGGAGAGTTAATTATATTTTTTTTAACCCTTAATTGACCTACTGAGCATTCTGTATTAAAGAATGCTATTTTCCCTTATAACCATGTTATAAGGGAAAATAATTAAATCTACACAACCTTGAACCCAAACCTGAACTTCAGTGAAGAAGTTCAGGTCTGGGTACCACATTCAGTTTTTTATCACGTGCATTGCACCCGCGTAATAAAAACTGAACAGAACGCAATCGCAGTCAAAACTGACAGAAATTGCTTACCTACTCGCGCGGGTTTGCCGCAATGCACCCGGGACGCATTCTGAGCCAAAATGTGACGCCCCTGTGAACCCAGCCTAAGGGTTACATAGCATTATAAATCAATATAATGCTATGCGACGCTGGGAGTTCAGTACGGGAGCTCCGCTGCGAATCCGGAGCGTGACACTCTCTTGTCTGAAAGGAATGCTCGGTCAAAACTGATACAATGTTATGCCTAGGGCAGGATGGGGGTGGAGCATGACACAGGTTCTGCCTTCCAGCCCTGCATTAGGCATACCCCAATTCTGCCTTGAGTGTTTCTACACATCGGTACATTCCTAATTAGAAATCATATCCTGTTTTAGAACGAGAGAAAATATTACAATCCCAAAAAATTCAAATACCCCAAAAAGATAAAACATGTGCAGATAAACATTGCGCAATTTAGTATCTGAAATATATATATATATATATTTTTTTTTTAGAGGATCGAGCAAAGGCCGTCCATAAACAACTCTAGACCAGTGGCCTCCGACCTAGGACTCTCAGCGCACCCAGACAGTCAGTGACTGGGACCGCAGGCTGGAGTCAATCTGCTCCGGAGCCCGCTGCTCTCATCTTCCCATGACCACCCAGTGACTGGCTGAGCATTTCTGTGTATCAAGCAGGAACCAAGAAGTGAAGAGCAACGGGGACCCGAGCAATGTCAGAATGGGCAGGCTATTTTATTTAACCAATACTAACATTTTCTGTTGAAAAATGACATACCTTTAGAGAACTCCTTTAATATTTCAAAACTAGACGCCACCACATTCCAAACTGGTCAATCCTGTGGCGTGGGGCTCCAGAGACAAATTCCAACAGACACAACATTGGTTGAGCCTTTAAAGGAGTGTTCCAGTATTTTACTATTGCTGGGCTGATCAGCTGTTTCAGAGTACACATTGTGTAGTGGATGGAGTTGCTGGGCTTACTCTAAATTAGCCGATTGGTGCCGCCAATCAGATATTGATAACCTATCCTGGGAATCGGCCATCAATATTAAAATCCTAGCTTCCCTGCAATCTACATGTTTACCTAACGTGAAAACACGTTTCCTGTGCACCAGAGCTGACAATCTTCACTCTGAAGATGTAAATTCCAGCATATTTTTATTAATTTTTTTTGTGTGACTAACAACATTTCTATTTGGTAATTCTTAAATGTTGCCTACTGGGCCAGCACTGCGCTCCCTGGTCATACACGTGGTCCTAGGTTGGTTACAACCCACAATGAACATGTCAATCATCACCGATGGCACGTTCACAGCCTGCTCCCAGTGCATGCATCAGACTGGATCTCCAGCTAGTGCTGCGAGAGCATAGAATACTATCCCACTCCCCAACCAGGTCAGCTGCGCCTGCACAGTCATGCAGGTCAATGCCTGAGACTGCGTGACTGTGCGGGACAGTATTCTATGCTCACACAGTGATGGAGCGCAGGCCATGAACGACATGTCAGTGATGACATTCATTATGGGTAGTAACAGGGCTGTGATCTTATAGTGGTACATGACCCCAGAAGTGCCTGGAGCAGCACCAGTCATTAGGCAAAATGTAACAATTATCAATGGAAAACTTGTTACTCATAACAAGGGGGGGGGGGGATAAAATAAAAAAATTCTCAAAATACCCATTAAAAAAAAAAGTATTTTCCTAAATATTTGTAAAAGTGATCATCTTATTTACAGATTTTTTACAGGACCCGCTTCCCCTGAACAGTTTTCTTCCATCCGTCACTTTGGCAAGTTTATGGTTAGCTTTTGCAGCTGAGGTTAATCGTAGAATCGGCACTGCATGTAGGTTTCATCCGAGGCCGTGTAACCAAACTTCTCATAAAAGGCGACGTTCTTGGGCTTGCACTCCAGGGTCACTTTGTAACAGTCAAGCTTTTTACTTAGCAGAGTAAGCACCGACAACAACCTGGGGGAGAGAGGGAGCATACGGAAAAACTGTAGGTCTACGATTATCAATCAAACGTAAAGGAACATTCAATGCAAAGCTGATGCCTAGAGCAGGCGGCTTAAGTTTCTTCAGATCACTATGTCAAGCACTGCCCCTCCAACCAGACAATTCTGCTGTCTTCCCACAGCCAATGGCGACCATAAGTGGTATCTAAGAAATGAATGCAAAGGGCACTAGGCTGCTGGGTCTTCCCTGTGAACGCTGATGTACAGGACATGGTGCAGGCCAGAAAATCTTCAATTGCCATTCAAAGATGGCATATTGAGGAAAAACAAAAAAGGATTGTCTGATGTATAGTCAGAGGGCCTCAAGAGGTTAAAGGAACCTGAAGCTACCCTGAGATGTATTTTTGTAAATGAATGCCTTGTCACATAATTCCGGAGCATCTTTTCTTCTATTGTGCTGTTTCTGTGTTATTTATCCTGGAAATGTATAATCTCAGGATAGGTCATCAGTATGTGATTGGTGGGGGTTAGACTCCCAGCACCCTGCGGATCAGCTGTTTGAAGAGGCTGTGGCGGCGCGGCCTCCTTGCATCTTACCACGCACAGGGCCATCCGCTGTATAACGGCTGCACATGAGCTCACTGGCCTAAAAAGAGGCCGCAGTGCTCTCGGAACGCCACAGTCTCTTCAGACAGCTGATCGGCAGGGGTGCACCAATCAGATACTGGTAACCTGTCCTGAGGATAAATACTCAGATAACCCTTTTAACAGCTGGGTGTTCCCATTCACCTCGTTAATAGGGCGTGTCCCTGCACTAATAATGTCAGCCATAATTGGACAGTGCCGGGGAGCACAGAGGCACACATAGTACTCAGTGGTCAATAGAGTCATACATTTCCAGGAGAAATAACAGAGGAGGAGCAGAAATCAAAGTTCTAAGAAAAGATGCTTGAGAAATGTTACATGGGGTATGCAGACAGATCCTCTATAAGGGGGATTGTAAGTAAGGGAGTTACTGGGGTACCCCATTCCCCTGGGAGCATGCTCTATAACGGGGATCAGCAACCTTCGGCACTCCAGCAGCTGTGAAACTACAACTCCCAGCATGCACATTTCCTTGGCTGTTTCTTTTAAGGCATCCTGCACACGAACGTGTGTGGCTCCATGGTCGTGCTGCGGCCTGCAATGCACAAACACCATCCGTCGGGCAGCCGCAGCGGATCGCGGACTCATTCACTTTAATGGGTCCACGATCCAGCCGTTCCGCAAAAAGATAGGACATGTTCTATCTTTTTGTGGAACGGAAGTACGGGACGAAACCCCACGGAAGCACTGCGTAGGGTTCTGTTCCGTACCATTCCGCATCTCTGGATTTGCAGACCATTGAAGTGAATGGGTCCGCATCCGTGATGCGGAATGGCAGCGGAACGGCGCCCATGTATTGTGGATCTGCAAAACGGCAACGGGAAGCACGTGTTCGTGTGCAGGAGGCCTAAGGGAAAGGATTCTGGGAGTTGTAGTTTCAGAACAGCTGGAGGTTGCTGATCCCTGCTCTATAATCCCAGTGTAACATGACTTTCCATTTCTGGCTCAGCATCTGTTCTCAAGCGCCCCATGACCACACAGAGCAGAAGCCTATGTGATGTCGGGATCGGCAGCATTTTCCTTATCACCGGTGTTATTTACTTAAGACTGTAATATTCTCGGTCACTTACAGTTTTCCAAGCTGTTTTCCCCGACACTCATCACTGACAACAACCTCCTCTATCCGACCTCTCTGCAGGGAGAATCACATAAGAACACGTCTCGTCAGTCACATGACAATAAACATGGTCATTCCAAGCAGATACTCCCCGCTTACCTTGGCGCAGCCGTGTATGAATTTATGTTCTACAATTAACGTGGCTGTGGCTACAATTTGACCGAGATTCAGATCCTCCACCACGGTCACAAAGTAATTCTCTGTTTTCTTCATGTGTTCAAATTTTTCTAAAAAAATAAAATACAAAATAAAGAAATTTTACAAATCGGACAGGAATTAAAGGGTCACTAACCAAATTCTCACTGATGCCGTTGCTTCACCCTGCCTATGCTGTCAGACGTTGCTTGCCATGGCGTAGCTCCACTTTGGGTCACATTTGTCGCTACATATTGCAGATGTTTTCAAAGTAATTTCTTAACCCCTTAAAGGGCGTGTCCACTAATTTTATATTCATGGCCCATCCTTAGGATAGGTCATCAGTAGCTCCATCCATTGTGTAGAGGACAGAGCTGTCTATTGAAGGGAATGAGAAGCCATTTTCTGTGGGGTTTATTTTGCTGATTACTACTTTATTCTATGTGTCGTGATGATTGTGGCAATACAAAATATGTATTTAAAGGGATTCTGTCACCAGGTTTCACCCCTGTCAGCTAAACATATGCTGATGTTCAGGGCCTCATCAGGATTCCTAATGTGGGCTTCTAAATGTGATCCGTAGCCTTATTTTGCTAAAAAACAGGTTTTACTAACCTGTCGCTCAAAGCAATAAGGTGCCCAAGGGGATGTCAAGGGATGCAAGGTGCCGGCCGCACCCACTGCCGCCTTTCCAGACTTCTGCACCACCTCCTAATCCTCTGTGCTGCCTCTCGCTCCCTTCCCCCTCCTCCTGCTCTAAGATCTTGCGCGTGCGCACAGGGCTCTGAGAGGCTGGCGCCAGAGTGCAGGTCATACCTGGGTTGAGCGAAGTGCTGGTGCATGCGCACTTCGCTTTAAGAAGCCAAATAGAGAAGTCCGCACAGGTGCATCAGGCAGAGCCCTGTGCGCACGCGCAAGATCTTACAGCAGGAGGAGGGGGGAGGGAGGAGGGAGGGAGAGCGAGAGGCAGCACAGAGGATTAGGAGGTGGTGCAGAAGTCTGGAAAGGCGGCGGTGGGTGCGGTCGGCACCTTGCATCCCTTGACATCCCCTTGGGCACCTTATTTCTTTGAGCGACAGGTTAGTAAAACAGGGGTGAAACCTGGTGACAGAATCCCTTTAATGTAAAAAAAATAAAATTACTTATAGGCAGATGCGTGTGCCTTTGTTGGATCCACGTCAACCCACTGGCACCCTGGGACTGCATCTCAGGGTGCCGGGATGGCTGACAGATGTGGCCCCCACCCTCAGTCAGACACTGCTCAACAATCCGACTCACTTATAAAATCCTCTGCCGTCACATCTCCGACCTTTGTTAGTTGACCAAGTACTTTGTAAAAACCTGAAATGAGAGAGAAACTGAATTAGTAAAGGATTTTATTACAAGGGGTTTGGCGCTAACTATTAGCAGCTGCTCATGTAGCTAGAAATAGGCATTATTAAACCACCCCTGCCGATATCTGGTGGTTTTAGGCCTCTTTCACACGAGCGTGACGGATTAGGTCCGGATGCGTTCAGCGAAACTCGCACCATTTTGCAAGAAAGTTCAGTCAGTTTTGTCTGCCCTTTAAAACATGGCTGCGCGTGGACGAGGGACACGCGGCGTTTGGTACAGCTCACCTCTATTTATGTCTGCAGTACACAGGGGTCTCAGGACGAGCCCTTCCCCAGGGTGCTCCGGAGAGATGGGTGGACTGAATGACACCGTATTCTGACTCCAGTCGATCTCTTCCAGTAATTGGGGGTCAAACAAGGGGGTCTCATCTGGAATCATGGCTGGAGCTCCTGCAAACAAAATGCAAAAAAAAATAAAAAAAATCAGGCAGAGGTCTCTGGGAAACACACAAATTCTGTTTGCTCTCTGATAAGCCGTGCAAACACAACGTCCAGATTTTGGGTTGTATTTCTTGGCAGTACACACAGTTCCCACCAGGATTTAAAGGGGACCTGTCCCCTCTCCTAACACGTAGTAACTACTTGCATCCCCCTTTGTAATAGTTCTGGAGCATCTATTCTTCTGACTATGTTGTGCCATTCCTTTATTATTCCTGAAGGTATCGCAAGCAGCTCACAATGAATTGCAAATGAAGTCTAACAGCGGCAGCACTGATTGGATAGTGTCAGACTGTGCAGGGACACATTTTCAACAGGTAACACCCACCTGGACCTTCATTGCAAACTGCTGGTAGCCATAATTGCTTCATTCATAATTTCTAGCAGGAATAATAAAGGAACCGTACATCACAGAGCCATAAGAATAGATGCTCCACAGACATGTCGGGAGAGGTGACAGGTAAGAAGCTGTACACGGGATAACTTGGGTTCAATTAAATGACAGCAAACAGAGATCTTGCAAATGATGCAGAACAAAGTGCCAAATCTACATTCCGACTTTCCACCCTGTGCTCGACGTCTCACCCCCTTATCAGACCAATGCATTTACAGGCATGTTCGATGGTACCGAATAGTATACCCTAAGCCACACCCCTTTAATTAAACCCCACCCCCTCTGACTCACAAAGAAGGGAACATCTCGTCAGTCATGGACGATCGTCTCTGATTCACTGTTTGTTCTATGGGCGGATGACTGGCTCCGGCTGCGTTCACAGGGGACCACGTCCCGGCGGCTGCTCAGCGTCATTTCTGCCGCGTCACAGACCGGAGAACACGTCTCACACCTTCTAAACTGCTCTGACTAATGTGAAGCTTTGCAAGGCGGCTGCCGGGACGGCGGAGGTTTACGTAAGGTTCCAGGGGCCAATAAATCACAGAAAATGGAAAATAACGAATAAACGAAGCGAGAAACACCACGCTAATACTGTATATGCAAATAATGCCCACCTGGCACAGGAGCTGATACACTGTAACAAACCATGCACATTCTCAGGATGGAAACAGGAGTGAATTCCATTCACTGACTGCAAGCAAATATCTTGAAAATATTTCAAAAATAAAACTAAAACAAAGTGCGGTATATGAGGACGTTGCGGCACTTTGAGTTATAAAATGATTAAAGGGGTTCTCTGGGATTTTATTATTGTTGGCCCATTCTCAGGATAGGCCATCAGTATCTGATTGGTGGGGGTCCGACGCCCCACAATCTCCTGGAGCCGCTATTCTTAGCTTTGGGACCAGAACTACGCAGCGCCGTCCCGTGTGTAGCGGCGGTACTCCCATTCAGTTTACCATACACAATGGATGGGGCGGTGTAATTCCAACAGTAGAGCTACTAGGGGACAGCAGATTGGTGGGGGCGTCGGACCCTGCAGATCACATAATGATGGGCTCATGCACACGAACAGATTTTCTTTCCGTGTCCGTTCTGTTTTTTTGCAGACCGTATGCGTAACCATTCATTTTAATGGGTCCGCAAATAAAATAAAAAAATGGAAGTTACTCCGTCTGAATTCCGTTTGTCCGTATTTCCATTCCACACAAAAAATAAGAAATGTCCTACTATTGTCCGCATTACAGACAAGGATAGGACTGTTCTATTAGGGGCCGGCTGTTCCAGTCTGCAAAATAGGGAATGCACGCGGACGTCCTCCGTATTATTTGCCGATCCGTTTTTTGCAGACTGCAAAATACATACGGTCGTGTGCATGAGCCCTTAAAGTGGTTATTTTCAGTATCGGTCATCAATATGAGATCAGTGGGGGTCTGACTCCCGAGGCCCCCCCCACCTTTCAGCGACTCTCCATTAGTGCTGCAGCCTCTTCCTAAGCAACGTCAGCAAGAAAATGACGTCACAAGACCAACTCCCGGGACGCTTGTGGCGAGGAGGCCGCGGCTCTCGATAACCACCTTACTAGGCCATGTGACGTCACGTTCATCAGTCACATGACCTAGATGCAACTTCGTCCCATTCAAGTGAATGAAGCTGAGCTGCAATACCAAGCGCAGCCACTATACAATGTACAGCGCTGTGCTTGGTGAGCTGAATGGAGGCTGCGGCGATCACGGGAGCTCTGTGGCCTCCTCACACAGCTCACTCCTTGCACCCCCAGCAATTATATATTTATGACCTATCCTGGAGGACAGGTCACCCGGATGTCAATCCTGGAAAACCCCTTTAAAGGGATTACCCTATTAAAAGTATAGGTGATGAATATTGGATTGCAGGGGGTCCCACACAGACCGTGTTCTGTCACCCCATAGAATTGGATGAGGCGGTGGAATGACCTGCGTACTACTGCTCCAAAGAGGGGACTCCGGGATCCCTCACTCTCAGGACTGCAGATGTTCCCCAAGATCGGATATTTATCTCCTATCGTGTGGATAAATGCTTTTCCTTGGAGAACCCCATTAAGCTTTCTTTATTTCACATGGGACAGCATACGGTGACCTGCAAGAATGATTTCATTTTGTTTTCCAGCATTTTATTAGGACGAGGGCAGCACAGCCACCCCGACACAGAGTGACAAGGATAGCACAAGCTTTAGTCGTCACTGTCCCTTTAAGACTTGCATGCACGGACTGCGCGCAGTGACACACCCGTGTAAGGTGCAGGGTGGCATCCTGTAAGGTGACCCGTCACCCTCCCACCTCACTCCTGTATACGTCACTCCATATAACCTCCGGCACCGGAGGACAGGTGAATGTGTACTTGTATCAGACACACATGAACAGCCATCATCACAGGTATAGGCGAAAAGGTGACGTGTGATCCCAGGCCAATGTGTATGAGCCCCTACTGGGAATCTCACAAACACCAATAACCTATTTACTAAACTGTTCTGTCAGATTCTCAGTAACAAGTCTCTGTGCTGTGGCAAAGGGGGTCTACTCACTCATTTTGCACTTAGCAGATACAGTTATGTATGGCCCCCCCTGCAGACACTTCTGACAGTGGCTCATACCCCAGGGAAAGGTCAGGCATGCCGAAATCCAACATGTCCAATCCTTCTCTTCAGGGGAGAGCCAGGAGGCCCCTAAACACAGTAGAGGGGCGACTGGTCTCTGACGCTAATCTAAACGTACGGCAGACTCTCTGGACTGCGGTCCATGCCCCCGGGCATCTCAGTGTCTCCCCCCCATCTGCACATCACAAGGACTGACATCGGCTTTGAATGACAAATGGTGTAAAAAGAAGTGAATGTATCGGCTTCACAATGGGACCATTTGTATGTAAATCCTTGTCGTCAGTGGGTCAGATAACTACAGCCCCCCGGACACAGGATGAATAAGGGGTCCTTTTACGTGGAGGTCCTATAGAAGTGAATGTGATAGGAGCAGGTCCCAGAGGTGAGACCCGCACCAGTCGGACATGGTGTATCCTTTGGATGGGGCCCCCTATAAATTCCTTCCGTATTGATGGCAGATGTGATGCAGCCATGTTTACACAGGCCAAAATCTTCCTATTCCTTAGTCCCAATGAGGAATTGATTCCCCACCAGTCCCTAAAAGGGGTTTTCCAGGAGCTCATTATTGAAGGCCTATCCTGAGGCTGATTGGTGGGGGTCCGACTCCCGACACCCCGTTGTTCTAGTCAGCGCTAGAGCGTCCTCGCAGCCAACCAAGCACAGCGCATGTATGTAGCATAGTGGCATGTGCTTGGAATTGCAGCCCAGGCCCATTCACTTGAATGGGATTGAGCAGCCTCAAGGCCAAGTGACCGATGAATGTGACATCACTGGTCTAAGAAGAGGTTGATGGGCTGCTGGGAGACGGACCGCCGAGGATAAGCCATAGATACTGAACTCCCGGGGAAAACCCCTTTAAGGATCACACCTCCAGCACCGCTAAAAATCTTCTTAAAAGGAACCGTCCAAGTGAAACCGATATGCTGAGTTATGAGAACTACAGGACCTGGATGGGCGGAGCGTGACACAGGGATTCTCTCCTTGGTGGTCTTTAAATCCCTAGATCATGCTCCGCCCCTGTATAAAACAGAACGTGGTATACCGGTTTAGTCTGGAGCATTCCTTTAATGAATGAATGGAGATGCTCCTTAAAGGGGGCCAAATTTGCAATACACTTGGTATCTGAATTTTGGTCCTAGAAGGAGGATCTTGGGGAAGAAAGTTGCAGGTTGGTGCTAGGTTTGTTTACACCTACTGTATACCTATAGACCAACCCGCCAACTTGGATCATGCACCCCTGCAAACTGTAAAGGCCTTAAAGGGGTCATCCATGGACAGTATGGGGGGGGGGGGGGTCACAAGATATTCCCATGACAGATAGTCCTGGACAGGCCTTAAAGGGGTCGACCATGGGGAGTCTGGGGGGTCACAAGATATACCCATGACAGGTAGTCCTGGACAGGCCTTAAAGGGATTGTTCATGGGGATATGCCCATGTGACTTTTCTGTCTGTTCAGAAGTCAATTCAAGGGGGCGTCCACAGAAAAGGGGCATACCAGGAGACCGCTGGGGCTGGGGCTTCCATGGGTTACAACTTATCCCGCCAGCTTCCAGTCAGACTTTGAAGTACACACACAGAGGGTTAATAAATCCCAAATCACAGAATTTACTATCAGTCACATGACCCACTTTAAGGGGAAGGGGTTCTATTTTGACCCTTGTGTGTCCCATGGAGATAAGCGTCGCCGCGGAGTCTGGCAGCCCCTCAGCCCAATGAGCATAGATGACTATGAATTATTCCATATCTGTAAGAAGCATCCCCCCGGACATTCCTGTAACTCCAGGGGCTGTCTGAGACTTGTAGTCCCCCAGCAGCAGCAGCCATGCCCTCACCTATAGCATGGGGTTAGTTTCCTATAATTCCCCGCTGTCCTCCACACAGAGTGATGCAGCCCATTATAAACTATTGGGAGCCCCCCTGCCTCCAGTATGGGGGGCTGAGCGCGCACTTACCCGGTTCTGGCCGCTTCCACTCCTCTCCTCAGGCCCAGGAGCCTCTGCGCTCTGGGGGAACCTCAGACGTGGCGTGACGTCAGCAGCAGAGCGGCGAGCCCAAGCGGACGGCCAATCAGCGTGCGGCACACCGTCCCAGCCTCGCCTTGTCCTTACTCTGACGTCATCAAGCGCGCCGCCGTCGCAGCATATGCAGAAGGGGGAGTCGATGCGTTGTTATGGTTACCGACCCCATGCGGTCATTGGACGGGGCTTAGTTTACATCTCCTGGGAGTTTATTTACAGGAACCAACTGAGAAACGTGGCAGATCGAGGAGCAGCGGGGCCCCTGGGGAGGCAGCAGAATGGAAGCAGTGGACGGCAGTTTACCCCCTGTTCAGTCTGCTGCAAACTTTTTATTTTGTCAAGTATTTGAAAATTCAATGAAAACATTTTTTGTTATCTACAGGGCTTAGGAAAACTGGAGGATATGGTAGAAGATTCCAAAAAACACACAGCACCCTTCATGACACCCCAAAATAAATACAGACCCCTTCAACTAATACAAACCCAAAACTCCCTAAACACAGACCCCAGAACAACCCCCCTGAACAAATACAGACCCCAGAACAACCCCCCTGAACAAATACAGACCCCAGAACAACCCCCCTCAACAAATACAGACCCCAGAACAACCCCCCTCAACAAATACAGACCCCAGAACAACCCCCCTCAACAAATACAGACCCCAGAACAACCCCCCTCAACAAATACAGACCCCAGAACAACCCCCCTCAAATACAGACCCCAGAACAACCCCCCTCAACAAATACAGACCCCAGAACAAATACAGACCCCAGAACAACCCCCCTGAACAAATACAGACCCCAGAACAACCCCCCTGAACAAATACAGACCCCAGAACAACCCCCCTGAACAAATACAGACCCCAGAACAACCCCCCTCAACAAATACAGACCCCAGAACAAATACAGACCCCAGAACAACCCCCCTGAACAAATACAGACCCCAGACCATCCCCCTTAACAAATACAGACCCCAGAACAACCCCCCTGAACAAATACAGACCCCAGAACAACCCCCCTGAACAAATACAGACCCCAGAACAACCCCCCTCAACAAATACAGACCCCAGAACAACCCCCTCAACAAATACAGACCCCAGAACAACCCCCCTCAACAAATACAGACCCCAGAACAACCCCCCTCAAATACAGACCCCAGAACAACCCCCCTCAACAAATACAGACCCCAGAACAAATACAGACCCCAGAACAACCCCCCTGAACAAATACAGACCCCAGAACAGACCCAGAACAACCCCCTGAACAAATACAGACCCCAGAACCCCCTGAACAAATACAGACCCCAGAACAACCCCCCTGAACAAATACAGACCCCAGAACAACCCCCCTGAACAAATACAGACCCCAGAACAACCCCCCTGAACAAACACAGACCCCAGAACAAACCCCCTCAACAAATACAGACCCCAGAACAACCCCCCAGAACAAACGCCCTCCACAAATACAGACCCCAAAACAACCCCCCTGAACAATACAGACCCCAGAACAACCCCCCTGAACAAATACAGACCCCAGAACAGACACAGACCCAGAACAACCCCCCTGAACAAATACAGACCCAGAACCCCCCTGAACAAATACAGACCCCAGAACAACCCCCCTGAACAAATACAGACCCCAGAACAACCCCCCTGAACAAATACAGACCCCAGAACAACCCCCCTGAACAAATACAGACCCCAGAACAACCCCCTGAACAAATACAGACCCCAGAACAACCCCCCTGAATACAGACCCCCAGAACAACCCCCCTGAACAAATACAGACCCCAGAACAACCCCCCTGAACAAATACAGACCCCAGAACAACCCCCCTGAACAAATACAGACCCCAGAACAACCCCCCTGAACAAATACAGACCCCAGAACAAACCCCCTCAACAAATACAGACCCCAGAACAAACCCCCTCAACAAATACAGACCCCAGAACAAACCCCCTCAACAAATACAGACCCCAGAACAAACCCCCTCAACAAATACAGACCCCAGAACAACCCCCCTGAACAAATACAGACCCCAGAACAAACCACCTCAACAAATACGGACCCCAGAACAAACCACCTCAACAAATACGGACCCCAGAACAAACCCCCTGAACAAACACACAGACCCCCAGAACCCCCTGAACAAATATGGACCCCACAACAAACACAGACCCCAGAAAACAAACCCCCTCAACAAATACAGACCCCAGAACAATCCCCCTCAACAAATACAGACCCCAGAACCATCACAGACCCCAGAACAACCCCCTGAACAAATACAGACCCCAGAACAAACCCCCCTCAACAAATACGGACCCCAGAACAACCCCCCTCAACAAATACAGACCCCAGAACAACCCCCCTGAACAAATATAGACCCCAGAACAAACCCCCTGAACAAATACAGACCCCAGAACAAACCCCCTCAACAAATACGAACCCCAGAACCCCCCCTGAACAAACACAGACCCCCAGAACCCCCCTGAACAAATACAGACCCCAGAACAAACACAGACCTCAGAACAACCCCCCTGAACAAACACAGACCCCAGAACAACCCTCTGAACAAATACAGACCCCAGAACAACCCCCTGGACAAATATAGACCCCAGAACAACCCCCCTGAACAAACACAGACCTCAGAACAACCCCCCTGAACAAACACAGACCCCAGAACAAACCCCCTCAACAAATACAGACCCCAGAACCCCCCCTGAACAAACACAGACCCCCAGAACCCCCCTGAACAAATACAGACCCCAGAACAAACACAGACCTCAGAACAACCCCCCTGAACAAATACAGACCCCAGAACAACCCCCCTGAACAAATACAGACCCCAGAACAACCCCCCTGAACAAATACAGACCCCAGAACAACCCCCCTGAACAAATACAGACTCCAGAACAACCCCCCTGAACAAATAGACCCCAGAACAAACCCCCTCAACAAATACAGACCCCAGAACAACCCCCCCTGAACAAATACAGACCCCAGAACCACCTCAACAAATACAGACCCCAGAACAAACCCCCTGAACAAATACAGACCCCAGAACAACCCCCCTGAACAAATACAGACCCCAGAACAACCCCCCTGAACAAATACAGACCCCAGAACAAACACAGACCCCAGAACAAACCCCCTCAACAAATACAGACCCCAGAACAACCCCCCTGAACAAATACAGACCCCAGAACAACCCCCCTGAACAAATACAGACCCCAGAACAACCCCCCTGAACAAATAGACCCCAGAACAACCCCCCTGAACAAATACAGACCCCAGAACAACCCCCCTGAACAAATACAGACCCCCAGAACAACCGCCCTGAACAAATACAGACCCCAGAACAACCTCCCTGAACAAATACAGACCCCAGAACAACCCCCCTCAAATACAGACCCCAGAACAACCCCCCTCAACAAATACAGACCCCAGAACAAATACAGACCCCAGAACAACCCCCCTGAACAAATACAGACCCCAGAACAACCCCCCTGAACAAATACAGACCCCAGAACAACCCCCCTGAACAAATACAGACCCCAGAACAACCCCCCTCAACAAATACAGACCCCAGAACAAATACAGACCCCAGAACAACCCCCCTGAACAAATACAGACCCCAGAACAACCCCCCTGAACAAATACAGACCCCAGAACAACCCCCCTGAACAAATACAGACCCCAGAACAACCCCCCTGAACAAATACAGACCCCAGAACAACCCCCTGAACAAATACAGACCCCAGAACAACCCCCCTCAACAAATACAGACCCCAGAACAACCCCCCTCAACAAATACAGACCCCAGAACAACCCCCCTCAAATACAGACCCCAGAACAACCCCCCTCAACAAATACAGACCCCAGAACAAATACAGACCCCAGAACAACCCCCCTGAACAAATACAGACCCCAGAACAGACCCCAGAACAACCCCCCTGAACAAATACAGACCCCAGAACCCCCCTGAACAAATACAGACCCCAGAACAACCCCCCTGAACAAATACAGACCCAGAACAACCCCCCTGAACAAATACAGACCCCAGAACAACCCCCCTGAACAAACACAGACCCCAGAACAAACCCCCTCAACAAATACAGACCCCAGAACAACCCCCCAGAACAAACGCCCTCAACAAATACAGACCCCAAAACAACCCCCCTGAACAAATACAGACCCCAGAACAACCCCCCTGAACAAATACAGACCCCAGAACAGACACAGACCCCAGAACAACCCCCCTGAACAAATACAGACCCCAGAACCCCCCTGAACAAATACAGACCCCAGAACAACCCCCCTGAACAAATACAGACCCCAGAACAACCCCCCTGAACAAATACAGACCCCAGAACAACCCCCCTGAACAAATACAGACCCCAGAACAACCCCCTGAACAAATACAGACCCCAGAACAACCCCCTGAATACAGACCCCCAGAACAACCCCCCTGAACAAATACAGACCCCAGAACAACCCCCCTGAACAAATACAGACCCCAGAACAACCCCCCTGAACAAATACAGACCCCAGAACAACCCCCCTGAACAAATACAGACCCCAGAACAACCCCCCTGAACAAATACAGACCCCAGAACAACCCCCCTGAACAAATACAGACCCCAGAACAACCCCCCTCAACAAATACAGACCCCAGAACAAATACAGACCCCAGAACAACCCCCCTGAACAAATACAGACCCCAGAACAACCCCCCTGAACAAATACAGACCCCAGAACAACCCCCCTGAACAAATACAGACCCCAGAACAACCCCCTGAACAAATACAGACCCAGAACAACCCCCCTGAACAAATACAGACCCAGAACAACCCCCCTCAACAAATACAGACCCCAGAACAACCCCCCTCAACAAATACAGACCCCAGAACAACCCCCTCAAATACAGACCCCAGAACAACCCCCCTCAACAAATACAGACCCCAGAACAAATACAGACCCCAGAACAACCCCCCTGAACAAATACAGACCCCAGAACAGACCCCAGAACAACCCCCTGAACAAATACAGACCCCAGAACCCCCCTGAACAAATACAGACCCCAGAACAACCCCCCTGAACAAATACAGACCCCAGAACAACCCCCCTGAACAAATACAGACCCCAGAACAACCCCCCTGAACAAACACAGACCCCAGAACAAACCCCCTCAACAAATACAGACCCCAGAACAACCCCCCAGAACAAACGCCCTCAACAAATACAGACCCCAAAACAACCCCCCTGAACAAATACAGACCCCAGAACAACCCCCCTGAACAAATACAGACCCCAGAACAGACACAGACCCCAGAACAACCCCCCTGAACAAATACAGACCCCAGAACCCCCCTGAACAAATACAGACCCCAGAACAACCCCCCTGAACAAATACAGACCCCAGAACAACCCCCCTGAACAAATACAGACCCCAGAACAACCCCCTGAACAAATACAGACCCCAGAACAACCCCCTGAACAAATACAGACCCCAGAACAACCCCCCTGAATACAGACCCCCAGAACAACCCCCCTGAACAAATACAGACCCCAGAACAACCCCCCTGAACAAATACAGACCCCAGAACAACCCCCCTGAACAAATACAGACCCCAGAACAACCCCCCTGAACAAATACAGACCCCAGAACAAACCCCCTCAACAAATACAGACCCCAGAACAAACCCCCTCAACAAATACAGACCCCAGAACAAACCCCCTCAACAAATACAGACCCCAGAACAAACCCCCTCAACAAATACAGACCCCAGAACAAACCCCCTCAACAAATACAGACCCCAGAACAACCCCCCTGAACAATACAGACCCCAGAACAAACCACCTCAACAAATACGGACCCCAGAACAAACCACCTCAACAAATACGGACCCCAGAACAAACCCCCTGAACAAACACACAGACCCCCAGAACCCCCTGAACAAATATGGACCCCACAACAAACACAGACCCCAGAAAACAAACCCCCTCAACAAATACAGACCCCAGAACAAACCCCCTCAACAAATACAGACCCCAGAACCAACACAGACCCCAGAACAACCCCCTGAACAAATACAGACCCCAGAACAAACCCCCCTCAACAAATACGGACCCCAGAACAACCCCCCTCAACAAATACAGACCCCAGAACAACCCCCCTGAACAAATATAGACCCCAGAACAAACCCCCTGAACAAATACAGACCCCAGAACAAACCCCCTCAACAAATACGAACCCCAGAACCCCCCCTGAACAAACACAGACCCCCAGAACCCCCCTGAACAAATACAGACCCCAGAACAAACACAGACCTCAGAACAACCCCCCTGAACAAACACAGACCCCAGAACAACCCTCTGAACAAATACAGACCCCAGAACAACCCCCTGGACAAATATAGACCCCAGAACAACCCCCCTGAACAAACACAGACCTCAGAACAACCCCCCTGAACAAACACAGACCCCAGAACAAACCCCCTCAACAAATACAGACCCCAGAACCCCCCCTGAACAAACACAGACCCCCAGAACCCCCCTGAACAAATACAGACCCCAGAACAAACACAGACCTCAGAACAACCCCCCTGAACAAATACAGACCCCAGAACAACCCCCCTGAACAAATACAGACCCCAGAACAACCCCCCTGAACAAATACAGACCCCAGAACAACCCCCCTGAACAAATACAGACTCCAGAACAACCCCCCTGAACAAATAGACCCCAGAACAAACCCCCTCAACAAATACAGACCCCAGAACAACCCCCCCTGAACAAATACAGACCCCAGAACCACCTCAACAAATACAGACCCCAGAACAAACCCCCTGAACAAATACAGACCCCAGAACAACCCCCCTGAACAAATACAGACCCCAGAACAACCCCCCTGAACAAATACAGACCCCAGAACAAACACAGACCCCAGAACAAACCCCCTCAACAAATACAGACCCCAGAACAACCCCCCTGAACAAATACAGACCCCAGAACAACCCCCCTGAACAAATACAGACCCCAGAACAACCCCCCTGAACAAATAGACCCCAGAACAACCCCCCTGAACAAATACAGACCCCAGAACAACCCCCCTGAACAAATACAGACCCCCAGAACAACCGCCCTGAACAAATACAGACCCCAGAACAACCTCCCTGAACAAATACAGACCCCAGAACAACCCCCCTGAACAAATACAGACTCCAGAACAACCCCCCTGAACAAATACAGACCCCAGAACAAACACAGACCCCAGAACAAACCCCCTCAACAAATACCCCAGAACAACCCCCCTCAACAAATACAGACCCCAGAACAAACCACCTCAACAAATACAGACCCCAGAACAAACCCCCTCAACAAATACAGACCCCAGAACAACCCCCCTGAACAAATACAGACCCCAGAACAAACCACCTCAACAAATACGGACCCCAGAACAAACCACCTCAACAAATACGGACCCCAGAACAAACCCCCTGAACAAACACACAGACCCCCAGAACAAATATGGACCCCACAACAAACACAGACCCCAGAAAACAAACCCCCTCAACAAATACAGACCCCAGAACAAACCCCCTCAACAAATACAGACCCCAGAACCAACACAGACCCCAGAACAACCCCCTGAACAAATACAGACTCCAGAACAAACCCCCCTCAACAAATACGGACCCCAGAACAAACCCCCTCAACAAATACAGACCCCAGAACCAACACAGACCCCAGAACAACCCCCTGAACAAATACAGACCCCAGAACAAATCCCCCTCAACAAATACAGACCCCAGAACAACCCCACTGAACAAATATAGACCCCAGAACAAACCCCCTGAGCAAATACAGACCCCAGAACAAACCCCCCTTTACAAATACGGACCCCAGAACCCCCCTTGAACAAACACAGACCCCCCAGAACCCCCCTGAACAAATACAGACCCCAGAACAAACACAGACCTCAGAACAACCCCCCTGAACAAACACAGACCCCAGAACAACCCCCTGAACAAATACAGACCCCAGAACAACCCCCTGAACAAATATAGACCCCAGAACAACCCCCCTGAACAAACACAGGCCTCAGAACAACCCCCCTGAACAAACACAGACCCCAGAACAACCCCCTGAACAAATACAGACCCCAGAACAACCCCCTGAACAAATATAGACCCCAGAACAACCCCCCTGAACAAATGCAGACCCCAGAACAAACCTCCTCAACAAACACAGACCCCAAAACAAATACAGACCCCAGAACCCCCTTGAACAAACACAGACCCCAGAACAAATACAGAAACCCCCTGAACAAATACAGACCCCAGAACAAACCCCCTGAACAAATACAGACCCCAGAACAAACCCCCTCAACAAATACAGACCCCTCACCAGACCCTCAAACTAATATAAACACAAACCCCCTAAAAACAGACCCCAGACCATACCGCCTAAACAAATACAGACCCCAGACTACACCCTCTAAACCAGGGGTGCACAACCTTTTTTGGTCTGAGGGCCGCATTGTCACATCGCTCTATTTCAAGGGGCTGCAAATCACTGGCTTCAGCGGTGATGTGGCCACAAGCAGCGCGTCACTGCTGAGGCCAGTCATTGACTGGAGCGGTGTATGTGACCATGGCCATGCACTGACGGGTGTAAAAGTGCAGGAACCGGAAGATGGGGGCAGGGCGGCGTGAAGCAGGTAAGTATGCGTCTTCTGTTTCAGGGGCCACGCTGCAGGAAGTTGTTAAAAGTCATTTTTACAGGAAAAGTGGCGACATTTCCTTCCTGTCTCCTATTCATAAATTAGCGCTTTCCTTCACTGGTTATTACCACCTCCTGCCAGTTACAGGCGCCATGCAATAACCAGTAAGCATATTCCCTTACTAGTGGGGAAAGCGCTTATTGGTTAACACTTTACTAACCAGGCCTGAACACACTTTTTAGAGAACGTGGTGGTTCAAACAGTTGTGTCGGTTGTTGGGACTACCAAAATAATTTTTGCAAACATTTTTCTCTTAACACATAATATAACACATTAACACTTATAATTTATTTTTTTGTTTTATTTGTGGGAAACTTTTTTAAAAGCAATTTTTTTTAAACTATAGCTCCTCATTCTTTAAATATGCGAACTGCAATCAAGATAAATTATTATAATTATTTCCCTATTTTGTGCCGGTCGTTTTGTTATATGATATGTATACTTTCACGTGAAAAGGGCGATAATGGCGTCAGTTTTCGTTGGTGTGGGTGTTTTTTTCTTTTATGTATTTTGTTATCTTTTTTTAACTTAATTTTTAATATATTTCTGCTACAAATAATATCCCCCAAGGGGTCCTAAAAAGACTGTTATGGAACAGTGAGCACCCTTTTATTTAGCAATTTTTCCTTTAATTTTTTTTCTTTTATTTGTATTTTATTTTTTATAATTTTCTATTTTTTCCTATAATTTTTTTTCCCTTTATTTGTGTTTTCAATTATTATATTTTTTATAATTCTTTAACTTATTTTTTTTTTTCCACATAATTTGTCCCCAGGAGGTCACTAAAAGACCTTTGGGGACTTGTTTTTTTGCACTATTTCCACTGTAACTGGGGCATCCAAAGGAGCCCAGTTACAGGAGAAACCAGCCTGCTGTGGGACCCTGCAGCTCTGTGCTCCTCTGCCCCCAAGACGGGTCCACCTTGCATAGCGCTCACCTATCTGAGGAGAAGGCAGAAGCGCTGATACGCTGCTTCTGCCTTCTTCTCGGGTCCCCTGCTCTCACTAACATCCGGGACCCGTCCTGCTACAGTGTAATGCTTCATCGTGCGGCGCTGCGGGCAGAAACACAGCATGCGGCCCGCGGGTTGTGCACCCCTGCCCTAAACAAATGTAAACCCCTTAAATAAAGGGAGATTGCTGACTGGATCTCCAAATCCAAAATAAGTGCCAGAACCCACAGACTAATACAAACTACAAACAAGACCCCCTATATATGGACCCTAGACCATACCCCTTTAAACAAATATACAGCCTAGATCCAACTCCCTAAATACAGACCCCAAAACAGATGCAGACCCCTGACCAGAATCCTCTCCTGGTTCCTGCAGCTGGGTTGTCTCACTTTACCGGATGGGGCTCTATACCTTGAAACGCGTTGTATTTCAGACCAGTAAATATCACGCCTGCCAACTCTCCTGGAATGTCTGGGAGGCTCACAATAAACAGGGGAGACCTCCAGGACTCCCGAAAGAGCTGGCAAATCTCCTGTGCGCTGCCTTTTTCGTGAAGTCGCCCTCCACGAACTGCATGTGGCACCGAACTCAGGCCTGACACCCAAAAATCCACAGTGGGGGAGTGTTTAAAGTATTAAAAAAGTTGCATGACATTGCACAAGAAGGGGTGTGGCTTATGTGGAAAGGGGGTGTGGTCAGAGAAAAGTGGCATGTGCCCAAAAAATTTCACAATGCCCTTCACGTGCTGGTCCTGCATTTTTTTCCTGCCTGTTTCAGCCACCGTTTACTTCCCGTTTATTCCTTCTGACCCAGACCACCATGACAACTTCTTCAAGTTTTCCACTTTTCCAGAATCGTCCCATCCTGCTGATACCTCCTGGAGTGCCCCCTATAAAGTGCTCTTCTTCTGCACCATAGACAGTAATAATGCCCCTTGTATATCCCTTTGAAGGTAATAATGCCCCCTAAAAAGTAATAATGTTCCACTGAGAGACCCCTAAAAAATAATAATGTGCCCACTAAAAAATAATAGAGTACTCCCTTATAAAGAAATAATGCCTCATGATTGCCCCCTTTAAAAGTGAGAATGCCCCCTTAATTATAAATATTGCCCCTATCTGGCCCCCTAAAAAGTAATGATCCCCCTCAGTACCACACATTAGAGAATTTCCACCTTTGTGTCCAAGGAAATACAATAACCCGATACCCTAGTCAGCTCAGAGAGGCATCCTTTTGCCTGCATGGTTAGGGTCTTGGCGCCTGCGCTGGGATGCCGACGTCCTGCGCATAGCCCCGGTGGCCTGTGTCCTAGAAGACAGAGAATGACAGGGCAGGGAGTCAATGACTCCCTGCTCTACCACAGATTTCAACTGGATCAGCATCCACAGATACAATTTCAAGTTACGCTCCCCTGATGGGACCTTCCATGCAAGTGGGCCCAGGGCAACCCCCCCCCCCCCATCCCACCTGCTCATAGAGGAGAATAGGAGTGGGGGACCCTCCCTATGATGTCACTGTAACCTAATATATGGACAAAAGACTAATGCGCCCCCCCTCCCCCAGCAGTGCTACCTCCAATGCTGAACCCAGAGCAGGAACCTCAACATCACTCACCATTATGATGACCCATGCAAACTGGGTCACCCCACTGGGAATTGGGGCCAATGTGAGCTGGGACCCCCTCCCACCTTCACCCACGTGCTCTATAGAGTTGCCTCTATGGTACATATACCTTTCCTGCAGATTATTAGAACGCTCCCACTTAATTGTCCAATACTAGCACTGGATCAAAGGGGTTCTCCACTTCGGACAATACCTGCTTATTAGAAGGTTCCTTTGACAATGATCTGATCACAAAATGTCCCTCCTGCTGGGGCCCCCAATCATCACCTGTAATCTGTAGGGAAACCTTGCAGTAAGTGTTCAGTTTCCCTGCAGCGCCCCCGCAGAGAAAGTGAAGTATTACACAATGTCCATTCACATACATGGGTTGTCTCTTCAATACAGGATAGGACCACCAGAGCTGGCCAAGATCCTAAAGAGAGGACCCCCCTTTCCCCCCCCCCCCCTCCACACAGACACCTATTGAATCAGAATTCGCCAATGGGTGTATAACATTTGGTCTTCTTTATGCTTTACTTGTGACTTTAGGGCTGACCTATAACCTTGGACGTAGACCAAGTTTACACGAAGCCAAATGGGACTAAATATTAGTATAGTGGGGACATTATTCCTATCTTATAATACTGCCCCCTATGGACAAGACGGAATCTGAGTAGGTGGGAGAATTTTGACATCTTGACTGAAATTGCCCTAAAATGCTGTTGTTATTACCCAAAGTAACCAGCAGAGGTCAGCACATGACAAACGTAGCACAAAGTATTCCTACCGTATAACCAGACATCTAGTCGGATATCTGCGTGTAAAGTAATAGGAGCCCATGGGGCCCTCAGCTGCCAGGCTTGGTTTCGTATGCTGCCCATTTGGCACCCCTGTCCTGTCTATGCTGTCAAAGCGGACAAGTTAATTGGTTGTACATCTTGTTGTCAGGAATCGGAAAATAAAGAGTTAAATGAGTAATTATTGGGTCTCCTCTCTGACGCATCCTGATTGACTATAATTATTTTGGTTCCTTGGGGACTTGTGGTTATATTACGTCATGCTCTGGGGGGGGGGTCTCCGATGTGCCGCAAACCCCAACTGACCCCTACGATATCTCCGCCCAGACTACTGGGCGTCTCTGGTTGTAGTATAATGCAGGCGAGTGTCATCTGCCCCCCCAAACTATGAAATATGTGCTGCAGCTGCCTCGCTATGTTGTATCGCCAGGATGCAACCATGAGAATTCCCAGCTGTTCGTACAGTCGTCTTCTACACTTCTTACTTCACATTAGGCCTCATGCACACAAACGTATTTTGTTTACGTGTCCGTTAGTTTTTTTTGTGGATAGGATGCGGAAAAGTATAATATGTCCTATTCTTGTCCGTTTTAGGCATTGTTACAATGGATCCGCAAAAAAAAAAGAAAACAGATGGCATACGTTTTTTTTTTTTTTTGCAGACCGCAAAACACATACGGTCGTGTGCAGAGCGTTCGCTGGGTGGGGAATGTTCAGGGCTTGCGGCCAAAGTGGAAAAATCTTAATATTTTTTACCCGTCCCAGCTGGATGACACTGTAAGGCGTACATCTGCCTCCTGGCTTACACTGCAAGTGGCTTCCCTATGCCAGTGCATGGAGGAGAGCACTCGCAGGACGCGAAACGCTTATTTACACAAGTACCATCCGGAATCCGACAGACTGGATGAATGACAGGAGGAGTAACTGGAGGGACAACATTCATTCTATGGAGCCTAGTCAATTATTCTCTCACAGGGTAAAAATGGATCATATAGGTTTGATTTTAACCTCTGCGATCTTTGTTCCTCCAGAGATGAGCGCCATTAAATTAGTCTAGCAAGTGCGCACCATAGAAGTCTTCGGGTCCACGGAGAGAGGACCTTCTCCCCTCTCCTGACATGTCTGCTTTAGTAACGGCTTGGATTCCCCATGTAACAACAATTCTGGAGCATCTATCCTTATGAATCTATGCTGTGCCATTCCTCAGTTATTACTACTAGGCGCTGGCAGTGAAGGCCTAGTTGGGTGTTACCAGTTGGGGGATGTGTCCCTGCACCGTCTGACAGATTGGATAGTGTCAGACTGGGACCCCCCCCCCCCCAACCCAACCCCCTTGCTATGGAGCCCTTACTTCCCTGTGTACGCCACTGCTCAGCTCCTTTTGAATTTCACAAAAACAGGAAAAGGGTCTCCACATGTTGCTCAACAAAGACCCCATAAATCTTTCAGCGACCATTTCATCCTCTGGAACAGTCCAGTAAGAGGAGACTGCGCCTCCGCGCCAACCTACAGAAGCCCAGGGTCAATAGACATTTTACATTTTCATGAAGAGTTTGCAGTTGCACCCCGATACCAGATGGGGACCTCCAGTGACGGACTATCCATAGACCCTACAGGAAAATTTCCCGAAGGGCAGATGCCCATGGGGCTATCCAAGCCCTGCTCATGGCCGCCGGCCATATAATGATCTGAGGCTCTCGGCATTAATTAATGTCCGAGCTGCAGGTGCCCTCCTGAACTGTATCGCCTTTCTCAGGATGGATAACCAGTTAAATACGTGGTGAGGGTATTTTGTGCCGCACTGTGGTATTTGGTTCTGCAGGGGCGGTATTTTGAGTAGCAGTATAGTATTGCAGACCCTGCCTACTTGTGTTGGCCCCGCCTACCTGTGCTGCCTAGTCTAACAATTCAGAACCGCTTACAACATGGGGCCTCTTTTAGGGCTTTTTCTTTCCAGGGCCACTAAGTTCCCAGTCCACTCCTGGGGACCTCAGCCACATAAGACGACCCCAGTATTAAAAATTGCACATGGTAGGTGGGGGCCAATTACAGATCTTGGACTGGGGCTCAGTTAAGCCTTTGTATACTGGCAAGGCGTCGTACAATTTCAATTGAAGAAAATCCAGGAACCAGCAGCGACCTCCTTCCTGGTCCCATCACTGTAGCTGAGGTGAGCCCCAAAGTTACTACCTATGATGTATGGATGTGAACCCCACCCCAGCCCAAGGGGTAAGCATAGGATTGGACCACCTGCAGCAGGCACAATTGGCCCATCTGAGGTCCTGAAGGGGGCAACTGGAAATGAGGCACCGTGTTACAGGAACCTCTCTAGCCTACAGTTATAAAAGCTGGGACTAATAAAAAAAAAATGGAAATTTACTCCCAATATTTTTAAGAAATGTGCCCAACGCAAAATGCATTAGTCAGTTGGAGGGGGCATTAGACCAGTGTTTCCCAACCAGTGTGCCTCCAGCTGTTACAAATTTACAACTCCCAGCAGGCCTGCACAGCCAAATGCTGTCCGGGCATGCTGGGAGTTGTAGTTTTGCAAAAGCTGGAGGCACACTGGTTGGGAAACACTGCATTAGACAACCACACACATAAGATATAGGTTGTCGGGATCCAACAGCATAAAACCACCTGATGTGAAGTTGTATTATAAAGGGCAGAGTCAAAATAGGGCCCCCTACTGGTGCATTCTATCACTCCGCACCATCCCCGGACAGAAGGTTGGTGCCACGTCTCGTGGGAGAGTTGGGTGGCATGGACCCACGGTTGTCCCCCACATATTAAGCCTTAGCTGGGCTCGGCCACAGTGTGGTACACGCACGGCTGATACGGCTCAGTCCTCGCTATATACTATACACACGGCATGGAGACGTCACCATAAGAGATGATGTTAGGAGAGGACGGCTATCCGGCGCTGCAGGTGATTGACGTCCGCCTCATGTCACTTACATTACATTTTCTGTCGGATGCTTATTCTTTCTGTTCTATTAAGTCATCGGTCTGAGGAAAGACGGGAAACCAGACAAGATGTCACCGCCGAGATCCCAGGATCAGTATGAGAACACGTCACTGGCGTGTTCTATAAAAATAACATATGACATTTGTAAAGCTCGAGACGCCAGACAGATAATGGGCTTGTAATGTGGGCAGAGTATCATTTAAAGGGATTGTCTACTTTTGTATGGTCTATGGGGGATATTCTGTCCACTGTTCAGTATCCTACAATGTACTAACCAAGGCAGGTGTACCACAGAGGACGCTGCTGAGCAGGGCCCCGATACAATATAAGCAGCAAGGCTTCCACCTACAAGGCGCCATTTATAATACTGGTACCGGCTCATACGGCAGAGAAGCCTTTGGGCCCCCTCAGGTATCCTACACATCCAGCAGACATACTGAGGATGTGCACGGGACAGAAAGTGGAAAGGCATGGGGAGGTTTCTTTGGTCTAGGGCAGGGATGGCCAACCTGCGGCCCTCCAGCTGTTGCAAAACTACAACTCCCATCATGCCCAGACAGTCTTCAGCTATCAGCCTACAGCAGGGCATGGTGAGAGTTGTAGTTTTACAACAGCTGGAGAGCCACAGGTTGGCCATGCTTGATCTAGGGTAATGAAAAGGTTTATATTAATATCCCTGGTGATCTAGAGTAGTGAAAGCATTAATACTAACATTCCTGGTGGTCTAGGATAGTGATAGAGTTAGGCCTTTTTCACATGACCGTATATGGAACCATTAATTTCAATGGTTCCGCAAAAAAAACGTACTCCGTATGCATTCCGTTTCCGTAGTTCTGTTAAAAAATAGAACATGTCCTATTATTGCCCGCAAATCACGTTCCGTGGCTCCATTCAAGTGAATGGTTCCGCAAAAAAAAAAAAAAACACGGAACACATACGGAAATGCATCCGTATGTCTTCCATATCCGTTTCGTTTTTGCGGAACCATCTATTGAAAATGTTATGCCCAGCCCAATTTTTTCTATGTAATTACTGTATAGGCTATACGGAAAAACGGAACAGAAACACAATGGAAACAAAAAAAGGAACAACGGATCCGTGAAAAACGGACCGCAAAACACTGAAAAAGCCATACGGTCGTGTGAAAGAGGCTTTAATATCAACCTCCTGGCGGTCTAGTGTAGTGAAAGAGTTAATATCAATCTCCTGGTGGACTTGGGTAGTGAAAGCGGTAAAACTAACATCCCTTATGGTGTAAGGTAGTGGAAGGGTTAATGCTAACATCCCTGGTGGTCTAGTGTAGGGAAGGAGTTCATAAATCCCTGATGGTAGCGGTAGTGTTAAGACTAACATCCCGTCTGGTCTATGGAAGTGAAAGGGTTAACACAGTCATCCCTGGTGGAGGGGCTGTGGGACTGTTGCAGTCAGGAAGTAAGGGGTAGGAGGAGGGCGCCCCCATCTGTTCATCCACAGCCGGGAGATTGTAAAGAAGGGTCTGCGCCAGATACTTACGCTCAATGTTTCTGAGCCCTTAGAGGGGCACGAGAGGGCAATGCGATAGGAGAAGTGTCATGGCCGATGCCCTGCGATCCTGAAAAGAACAAAATGTCCAGTAAGTTCTGAGCGTCTTTTTATTTTTGTCTTTATTTTTATTTTACAAAGACAGAAAAAAGAAATAAAAACAGATCAACAATAAAAGGACTTAGGACCAAAGTTGCTGGTTTCAATCATACATAAACAATAGTAATGCGCATCCCATTGTATTTCCCAGTACAAGCCGCCTCGCTCATTACTTCCCAGCTCCTCTAACTCAGAAGAAGTGTATCTACCATTTACTCACTCACCACAGCGCTACAGTTACCCTTTCCGCCATTAAATAGTACATCTGGCCGTCGACTGGTAACTCCAAGTCTCTCCGTTGTCTCCGGCTTTTCTTTTGCCAATTAAAAAAGATTCCCAGTTCCCAGTGTTGGGCATTTCTAACAAACACTCCCCCATCTACACCGCTCACAGCGTCTCAAAGTGCCGAGCGTCTTCCAGAATGCTTTACATCCGAAAAACCTGATCTAACTGTTCAGTACATCATGTCTCGTCTGCGCAGGGTCAGGGTCCCCCAAGTTTCCTGGATTTAAAGGGCCACGCCACTGTATTCAACACTGTGCAGGACCCGAGGGGGCAGGGCCTGACTTGCATCTTTGGGGTTTTATTCATCTCTGTCGTGCACCACCCCTGCAGGGCCACAATCAGATATATGTCACCCAGGGGCACAGCAATGATTCATAGGGCCAAAAAGCAAAACAGGAGGAGGCCACATGGTGTAGGAAAATTAAAACATCAGCTTAAATAGCAAAGATGAAAGATATGTATAACAGTACCACATATCAGAAAACCACATTGTACCAAAAAGCCGCCATATTGTTATTCCCCGCAAAAAGGTAAAATGTTTTTGCACCTGACAGCCGCCCCCCCCCCAAAAAAAACACTACCCCATAGCAAGTACTATGCCATTATATAACCACTTTTCAAGTAACTAAAGCTCAGTCGTTGCATAAAAGATCCTGTCAATATCTCTGCTTGTGGTCAATGAATGGAAACCTTTTTTCCCTTCATATTATGTTGCTGAAAACCTGTCCCAATCAACTCCTACCGTAATGATATGAACCATTAGCCACCATTACATCAAGGCACTCTTCTGACAAGCCATGCACCCCTGTTAGACATGATCTAAGAGTTTTTGGAACCGCAAGCAGAGATACTGAGAATGGCAGTTCTCTCCATTTGCTTTTCAATTCCTTACCAAAAACTGTAGCTGTGACCCATGGTAGCCAATCAGATCCCCGCCGTCATTTTAACAAGGCTGCAATACCAGACACAACCTGTGGACACATGTGGCGCTGTTTACAAAAGAAAGCAGCCATGTTTTTCTAATCCCTTCCAACCCCTTTACGCCTATAACGTGACGCACGCCATCTCTGTCGTATGCGTTTCGTCCTCAGCATAATTGCAGAGTCGGTCTGGAGGTAATGGGCGTTCAGGATGTTCCTTCCTCGTATCCATTTTCCAGAGTGCATCCATCACGCCGACCGTCACCATTTAGCCTAATGCAGTGTCTGCAGGAAGCTGCAGATTACTTCGCAAATGGAAGAGAGCAGGGATGAGAGCGGAGGCCGGCAGCCGTACAATGACTTGAAACGCGTAGTTAACCTCTTAGCTCCTGCTGAACCCTGCTTCACCCTGCTCATGGGAGCTCATGCTCACAGCATAGGGATCCATAATAGGGCACCTGTACAAATCCATGGGGTCATGTCCCTCCGATTTCATACAGAAAACCCTGTCCAGTTGCATCCTATGCTGGATTATGGACATAGTCTCCCCTAGAAGCACTGCGGTCCCTACACATCAGTGGTATGGAACCATAGGGACTCTGTGTCCGCAGGGGTGCACCTGTCTATTTGCTTTCTGAGGTGTCATAAGGCTCCCCTTCCTCCAAATTATTAGACATGGACTAAATACCTGCAAAAATGCAGGGAAGCAAGCTGAATACAGACCCTAGATCAAACCTCAAATGGGATATAGACATGTAATCAGACCCCTTTATCAATACAGATCTCCAGACCCCTGGAGAGAGACCAGACCCCTAAAAAGAAAATATACAGAAATCAGACCCCAAACCAGACCCCCTATATGGAGACTGGACCAGAGCCAATGAAGTAACACAGACCCCCAAACGAAATACAGACCCCCTATATCAATACAGATCTCAGACCAGAACCCTAAAAAAAAAATACAGAAGACGGACCCCCAAACCAGACCCCCTATATGGAGACTGGACCACACCTAATGAAGTTACACAGACCTCTGACCAAACTAAAAGGGATACAGACATGAGATCAAATCCCTAAAAAAATACAGAAAACAGAACCAAAACCAGACCCCCTATATGGAGACTGGTCAGAGGTCTGTGTAACTTCATTGGGTCTGGTCCAGTCTCCATATAGGGGGGTCTGGTTTGGGTTCTGTTTTCTGTATTTTTTTAGGGATTTGATCTCATGTCTGTATCCCTTTTTAGTTTGGTCAGAGGTCTGTGTAACTTCATTGGGTCTGGTCCAAACTAAAAAGGGATACAGACATGAGATCAAATCCCTAAAAAATACAGAAAACAGAACCCAAACCAGACCCCCTATATGGAGACTGGACCAGACCCAATGAAGTTACACAGACCCCAAAACAGACCTCTAAAAAGGGATACAGACATGAGATCAGACCCCCTATATTAATACAGATCTCAGACTACACCCCTAAAAAAAAAAAAAAAAAAAAAAAATAATACAGAAAACAGACCCTCTATATGGAGACTGGACCCCAGACCCAATGAAGTTACACAGACCTCAGACCAGGCCCCATGAAGAAATACTGCTTCCATCAGCCTGCAGGCTCTAACTATAAAAAAAAACAACAACAAACAAACACAAACAACAAACAGCCTAAATATATCTAATGGACGCTGGAAGAAACATGACTTTCAATTAATATAAATACCAGGCATTAAGGATGGGCCACCTCCAGCAGTGCAGCTGGCGGAGCATCACGGAAAATAGGGGTCAGCCAGATCATGGGTCGCCCATCCCTGACATATCCACATCGCAGTGCAGGGCGGTCAGTTTTATAATTAAATGAAAAAGAATGGAGCTAAAAAAATAAAATTAAAAAAACAAACAGTTTGAAAAATAAATAAATCAATCTGTATCTCGCCTCCCCCACATACATCAGATTATACATCCTTGCCTACTTTTGAGAGGCCACATCAAGGAGGTTCCAAGAAGTGACTTTTTTTAATATATTTTTTTAAGCACATGTCCCTCCCACTTCTATAGGGTACACCCCCACCAACCTATGGTATTGGAATTACAAGTAGTGGATACGACTTTCCTCATGAAACCCCAAAATACAGACCCCAGACGAATCCCCTAAATAAACAGATCTCTAACCAGACCCTTTAGGTCAGGGATGCTAAACCTGCAGCCCGCCAACTGTTGTAAAACTACAACCCCCACCATGCCCTGCTGTAGGCTGATAGCTTTAGGCTGTCCAGGCATGCTGGGAGTTGTAGTTTTACAACAGCTGGAGAGCCGCAGGTTGGGCATCCCTGCCTTAGATGAATGGAGACCAACACCAGACCCCCTAAACAAATGCAGATCTCAGAACAGACCCAGTAGAGTAATGCAGACCCCAGACTCCCTAAATTAATACAGGTCCCATTAAGAAACATCCTTAAAAAAAAAAAAGAAGAAGGACCGGTCCCCCTTAATACAGGCACCATACCCAACCCCCTAAATATGCACAGACCATGCACCAGACCCCTGAAGCAATACAGACCCTAGACCAGACCATTAAATACAAACCACCTAAACAAAAACCCCAGTCCAGGCTCATCAGATACTCACTGCTTCAATTCCATCGTTAACCCCCCCCCCCCATATCCTCAGGATAGGTCATCACTATCTGATCATTGGGGGTCCGACACCCAGGACCCCCACCGATCAGTTGTTTGAGAAGGCACTGGCGCTCCTGTGAGCATCACTGCCCTATCGCAGCTTTTATAGTGGTTGCACTTGGTATTGCACTTAGCACCATTCACATGAATAGGACTGAGCTGCGCCTAGGCATGGGAGACCGATGAAGGCGTCATCACTGGTCTAGGTAAAAAGGTAGAGAAGGCCACGGTGCTCACAGAAGAGCCGGTGCCTCCTCAAACAGCTCATCGGCGGGGTTCCCGGGTGTCGGATCCCCACCGATTAGATACTGATGACCTATAACGAGGATAGTTCATCAGTAAGAAAATCTTGGAAAAACCCTTCAACTCTTGCCACAACTATCTCCTCTGCTTCCTCAATCTGGCCATACACATGAAATATTCATCAGCCGAGCATGCATGTGTCAGACTCTTCATTTGCCATTGGGTGAGATGGGTGGTCTATCCGAAGTCAAGTTATTTGGATATTTATGTAAATGTGTATGGCCAATGACCTACAGGGCCATCCTCAACCTTTCCCCCTCTTTACACCCCAGGAAATTGGGAGAGGCGAGTATTAAAGTCAGCATGCAGCTCCCAGGGCACTTGGGATAGGCGAGCGCGTAGGAGGGTGGGGGTAGGAAACAGTCAACCCCTGTCTACAAGACCCTGTACAGTTAAAATTGGTAGAAGAGGGGTCTAAAAATATAAAAAATAAAAAGAATGAAAGGAATTCTGCCTCTAAAATGGAAAGTCTTCCTAAGCCGAAAGCACCGTGTAATTTCATGACTCACTCGGCGCTGGATTTTTGGCGGTGTTTATTTTAGTCAGAGCCGTGTAATTAGCGGGCAGCGGCCATATAGTTCTGCCAAAGTGACATTTAGAAATTATTTTGGAGGATTATTTTGAGTCCAAAAAAATATTCCTTCATACGCGACACCAACACACGTAAGAACATTGTATCAGCAGAGTTGGGCGCTCGGCAGCTGAAGACGTCCGTGTCGGTCCCATGTTCATATGTGCCCGCACTGCTGAGAATAATGATGTTTTAATATATGCAAATGAGCCTCTAGGAGCAACGGGGGCGTTGCCCTTACACCTAGAGGCTCTGCTCTCTCTGCAACTGCTGCGCCCTCTGCACTTTGATTGACAGATCTAGGTGCGATGATGTTTTCACTCCTTGGTTCTGTCAAAGTGCAGCAGTTGCAGAGAGAGCGGAGCCTCTAGGTGTAGCGGAAAGTTGCTCCTAGAGGCTCATTTGCATATATTAAACATCATTTTTCTCAGCAATGCGGACACATATGAACATTGGACCAACACAGACGCCTTCAGCTGCCAAGCGCACATGTAACAGGTCAGCTGCGCACAGATGCCCATAAATTTTTTTTATTTATTTTAAGATCCAAAGCTTTCTTTGTTCTGTCAAAACAATCAATCATGGTGGCCATGGTAATAGGGAGACAAAAAATTAAAAGGGGCTGTATCAGAAATAAATAAATAAATAAATAAATAAATAAACATGGCTGCTTTCTACCCTGGCCGATGGGCTGTGTTTGGTACTGCAGCACAACTCTGGATGACACTGTTTCTGGAAGAAAGCAGCCATGTTTTTTTTTTTTCTAATCTCATAAAACCCCCTTTAAATGAAGAAAAATAACACACCGGACATTGAATAAAATGTTATCTTTTATTTAAAATAAAAAGCATTTATACATCATTTAGATCATAATGTAGCATGTCTGAACGCAATACTTTACCATGTAGTATCTTTGAGGTGTCTCATGCAGCATTTTGCAATGAACAATGACAAAATAAGGCTACATGCACACGACGGTATGTGTTTTGCGGTACGCAAAAAAAAAAAATTTTACAAAAATAATGACATCCGCCTCCAACGGACAAGAATAGGACATGCTCTTTTTTTTTTTTTTGCGGGGCTACGGAACAGACATACGGATGCTGATAGCACACGGTGTGCTGTCCGCATTTTTTGCGGACCCATTGAAATAAATGGGTCCGCATCCTATCCGCAAAAAAAAAACAGAACGGACACGGAAACCAACAACGTTCAAATGCATGTAGCCCAACACTCGAAACAGAAAAAATAATAATCCAAAAACAAAAAGCGGCGGAGGTGCCCAGAGGTCAGATTTCTGGAGCTTCATAAAATATATGGAATTTTAAATGCATTTTGCAAGGTTAGAAAACACATGGCCGCCTTCGTCCAGAAACAGCACCACCCCTGTCCACAGCTTGTGGCTGATATTCCAGCTCGGGGCTACATGAAGCCGAGCTGCAATACCACATACAGTCTGTGGGCAGGGGTGGCGCTGTTTTTTTTTTTTGTTTTTTTTTTAGGAAAGTAGCCACTTTTTTTTTTTTGGGGAACAAACATCTACAAATACTATCTACATTCACCACTATTATATAGATTACGGGATATTGTATAGTATCACTCCATAGACTTGTGTGATGTGCAAACCTATAATTTATAAAAAAATAAAATAAAAAAACTGAAAAAAAAATAAAATAAAATAAAAAAAGAATTGGCAAAGTTGCCCATAGCAACCAGAAATGCTTCCAACTAGTCGCTATGGACAATAAGGCTTGTACTTCTGTCTCTGCTTCCCAAAAGTCCAATTTTGCCAATCCAATGCCACCAAATGCAAACTCCACCCAAAAGTGGGCGTTCCCAGGTAGTCATGGGGTTAAATGTTGACAAACATATAAAGGGTTAGTGTTATTTTTTGTGTGCTTCCCTTTATGAACAAAGGGAAATTCTGCAGAAAAAAACAAAAAAAACATTTCGATCGAGTACAAAAACATTAGCACCGAAGCAGTTAATGAATTATAGCTTCATGTATAACAAAACTTTGCATAGAATTTTATTTTACATTTTTTTTGTAATATCTTCCAATTACCACATGGCAATTAAAAAAAAAAAACAAAACACACACATTCTTGACTCTTTTACCCTCCTTCCCCTCTGATTTTACTGGGATCCTCCATACTTCAGTGATAAGCAAGAACATTAGGTTGCAGTGAAATATATTTAATACTAAAATAACAATAAGGAATACATTATTAAATGCAGATTACTATAACTAAAGCAAAAAAAAATAATATATATATATAAAATAAAATAACAAAGAAAACAAAAAAAAATAGGTGAGCTGTTAACAAAAAATAAACACTGTACAATTTTATAAAATTTGTGTTTTTACATAAGTTACACAAAAATAAACAAACAAAAAAAAAAAAAAAACATACTTCATTCGACCTTTCCTTCATCTAGTCATGAAATTTTATATATCTGTGGCGCGAACGCTGGTGAACACAACATTTTTTGTTTAATACTATATGGTGTAGACTGTAAGAGAGCGCTAAAGGTAACATACAGGGAAAATGTGACTGTACTATATGTACCAGCGGCCCATACAGAGCGGAGGCAGCCAATAACCCAATATATAACATCACAAAAAAAAAAAGAAGCAATTTTGAGGCGACATGTGGGCGTCCATCTGTCCAAGGACCTCACTGGATTAACAAACTTTTGCAAACTCCTAGCTCGCCTCTCTCGGGGATGCGCCGGGTGACCCTATTTTCTGTAAAAGGCCACAGTGTTCTTGGAAGGAAAAAATAAAAAATAAAATAAATCTGGATCGACCTATAAGCTACAGAAAAATAAAATAAAAAAAACAAGGTTCATCTGAAAATTCCCACAAGTGAACTTTTTTTAGGAACCAAAAATATATATATAAAAAAAACAAAAAAAACAACACATGCAGTAGACCTGATTATTGTGTCAAAGTCTAAGCCCTTGATAGTCGGTAATGGCTTTAGGTTCTTGCATTATTCTCCATCCTACGTTCGCCATTAGGCCCCTCAAACCACCGGCGGAAAGGAGAGTGGTGAAAAAAATAAAAAATAAAAATTCTCCATTTTTTTTTTTTCAGGCAGCAGGCGGGACTTGCTACATACTGGAGTATGGAAGTGCTTTGGTTAGTGCCCACAGCTTGTTAAATACTGAACTTTCGTGGGATGGATACATTTCAAGCTTATGTTTAATTCATGGGTTTTTCGTAAGCAGCATACTTAAGAAAAAATAAAAAAATATATAGAAATTAAAATTGAAAAAAAAAAAAAGAAAAAGCTCTGGTGATCTGGGAGGAGCGCGGCGGGGGTGACGTGAAGGTCTCACACCCATCCACTTGTGAGTTTGAAGAACATCTCTTCATCGAGACTTTCGTTCTGGTCCTTGGCCCGTGTGGACAGGAAAATGTATCCCCCGATAAATTCGTGAACTACTTTGCAATCCACTTCTGTGCATATGAAGGAGAGCCTCATCTCGTCTGCAAACTCCACGCTTACCTAAGGGGGGGGAAAACAATAGGTTACCATTACTGACTGTTTACAAAATCAATGTCAAAAAGGGAAGAAACCTCCTACCCAGACCATGCGGATGCCACCCACGGCACCCAGTTCCTCTATATGGTCCCAAGTGATGTTTAAGTTCTCTTGGGCAGACACCAGGGCTTCATCTTCTCTACTTCAGTGTCCCCATGACAACACTTCCTCTAACTAATTATTAACAGAATTTACATGGAACCACATCAACACCCATATCAAAATAACTCTGCTCCCCAGCCTTATTGTTGGTAGTTCACATTGATTTGGATCTACACAATGTTCCTAAGATGGCACTCCATGGCCATCAATATCTCATTGGCGGGGGTCCGATTCCCGGCACCACCACTGATCAGTTTATCCAGCCACAGTGCCGTTCATTTGATTGTGGCCACATCTGGTACTGCAGTTCACAGCTAAGCAGCCCCTTTCAAGCTTTCACCCCCATAACCAAATGAATGGCGCCATGCCTAATTGATCAACACAAGCCCCATCATTTAGTTAATCAGAGGGGCGCTGGTAGTGAGAAACCCAGCAATCGGACATAGTCCTGGATTGCCCACCATGCCCCTCATAAAGCCCAGCCTTAATCCCCCCATAAGGGTTACAACTGGCTCACCATCTTGATTTCCCAGTTGACGTTCCACTGCTTCATGTTACTAAACCTCCATGTTTTAATGGCGTCTCCAGTGTTGGCGTCCATCCTGATGAGCCTATTATAGGTAATGCCAATCAGCTCCTCCTTCTTCCCTCCTTGAAACCTGCTCCAGACAATAATTAGCAGTCAGTACAGTCAGGGGCTATAATGAAGGGATTCCCTAGTCTTGCAATGCAATACAACCTACACCTACCTGGCAAGGAAATGGGTAATGCCAAATTCTGGTAATGACTGCCATGCCTGAATGAACCTCATCTTGGCTTCTATTAGACTCATCTGAGCAACGTTCTGGTGCGCCTCCAGGATACGGGCTGTAATCTGAAGAAAATAAAAAGGTCCATGACGTCAAAAGAGCCTCTCCATCCAAAGCTCATTATCCAGCATCAAGAGATGGATATAATATATGTATCACTGCAGAATGAAAAAAAAAGGTCTAAAGCTTTCCAACAGACTTTGTGTTTCAGTTTCTTTGCTTGCTGTTGGTGAATGAGAACGGTCGTGTCCTGTCCTCAGTTGTTACAATTGTGTTACAATCCAGTGCAGACAATGATCTGTGAGAAGAACACAATCAGCAGCTGCAGAAATCTCTCTGCTTGTTACAATGTATCAGCCTGGTGTTCGGGTTGTTTAGTTCACAGCATTGTCTACACTGGATACAATTGTATCCACTTCTCCAATGACCACAGGATGAGCTCTGGACAGGTTTACTGCCTCTGAATGGAATCCAGGGTGTTCTCATTCACTGGCAGCAAACATATCTTAAAAATGGGGAGGAACTGAAACATGATTTGATTATATATTTCCATGGGACAGGATAGGTACCAGACTCACATTTTTTTGGATTAACAGATGGTTAAAGTTTAATACATAGAACACACTTGTAAGTAATACACAAAATAAAAATACACCACATAAATCTGCTGCTTCCACATTATAGTCAGGGGTTGTCTGGGAACATAAAGAGGCCCTGGAAAAAAAAACTAAAAGTGGCCCTATGTTGTAGGCGTGTCAAAAATTGACATGAAGTGGGGACAACAGTACCATAGTGCAGCACACAACACCATCCCAGCAGAACCAAATACCAGAGTGCAGCACAGAACACCTCCCCAGAAGCTGTCCCTCTGTGGTGGCCCATCAATAGCTGCCATGTTCTTTCCTCCTCCTCCACCAATTGTCTCCAAGATATTGAGCAGGGAGCTCAGGAGGAGATGCAGGCCACAGCACCAAGCCAGCCCTACCTTCAGCATGCTGCCTGGACCCCTATAGTGCCCCCAGTAGTATGGTCCCCAAGTGGCCAAGGAAGGAATAGGAAAATAAAATACTTGAGTGCCGTTCCAAGTCGCTGCCTCCTGTGTCCCTGCACCATTGGTAAAGTGCCTCATATACCTACCGCAGAGTAGGGAGCTATGAGCCCCACCACAGTGTTCAACTGTATCACCATCCTGAGGACAGGGAGACAATTGAATTCTGGAGGCCACCTGCGGCCGCTGGCCAAGTGCATAAATGCCTGAAGTGTTTATTAACACCAAAAGCATCAGATCATTAAGGAGGACCTTTCATCTGGCAAAACATTGTGAACTAAGTGTCATGATCTGTACAGCGGCGCCCAGAGATCTCACTGCACTTACTATTATCCCTGGGCGCCGCTCCGTTCTCCCGCTTTGCCCTCCGGTATGTTCGGTCACTTGGTTATAGTAGGAGGAGACTGCCCTTGTTCTCCTGGGCGTGTCCTTCTCCCAGGCTGTAGCGCTGACCAATCGCAGCTCAGAGCTCACAGCCTGGGAGAAGGACACACCCAGGAGAACAAGGGCAGTCTCCTCGTACTATAACCAAGTGACCGAACATACCGGAGGGCAAAGCGGGAGAACGGAGCGGCGCCCAGGGATAATAGTAAGTGCAGTGAGATCCCCAGGCGCCACTGTACAGATCATGACACTTAGTTCACAATGTTTTTCCAGATGAAAGGTCCTCATTAAGTACCCGGCCAGCGGCAGTGAGGAGGGCTCAGGCAACCCCCTGGTCATCGGCCCACCTGCAAATTTCCCAGTAGGGTCTAAGGCCAGTCTGCCCCCGATTATAGTTTTGCATTAGGAATAAGTGCTGGATTCTCAGGTTTTAGTTTTTTTTCGATTATCCAGGGAAAAGGGACTCATTCAGTAAATTAGTTGAGGATAATAACTGGAAGCCATGTAGATAATCATCTCCATCAGGAGAGAAGCTTCGTAAGCAGAATGACAGGGAAAAGAAAACTGCATTGATGCACAAAAATCAATTCTTGCAATCTCATTGCTGATTCATCTTCTATACAGGATGCCTAGAGGGGCTGACGTGGGACACTAACGAATTCCACCCCCGGGTACATACCGTACATTGCATCAATGACTTAATGACTTAATTAGCATTACCATTAATCCCATTATAAATAAGTGCTTTGCAACCTGTGGCCCTCCTGCTGTAGGGCTACAAGTCCCAGCAGTCTGTAAAATCTGCAGACTCTCATAGTTTGCTGGGACCTGTAGTTTCACAACACAGTAGATCAGAAGCTCCTGGGCGCCAATGCAAACTCTCTAAGGGGGCGATTTATAATACTAATCCCTCAGGCTGCGGCAGCGGGGTCTGGAAAAAAACAGCTACTTCTGTACCCCCAAGAGCTGCGCCCCCGAGGAAGATCTTAAAGGTCCTGCATTTCCCCTTCCCTGTATAAATGAAAAGTGACCTCCATGGTGGGCGCCGTAGTTCTACACACTAGGATACCTCAAAGTTATTAGGTCATTGGGAGCAACTACAAGTCCCACCATTCCAGAGGCTGCTTGAGTTATTGCCTATTTTGTGGATTTTCATTATTTTACGGTGCTCCTGACCACGGTTGTAAAAGATTTGTGCATACGGATGACTAATAAGCACATTCCAAACACATAAATGGATCATTACATCCTGCCTTTTACTAGCAGACGATAAGCGTTCCAGCAACGTGCGGCTCGCTGGAGAACAAACCGACCATCAAGTCAAGCTTAGGACTCTGGAATAGCAATGGGCATGCTGTAATTACCACTATAGCAGCATCCAGTCTAATGCTCTGCCCTTACTGACAGGTTATAAAATAGCATCACCAAGTCCATGTCTTGATACAATCAGTTACGATGCATTAGTTCATAGAAAAGTGCAAGCTTACGTCAGGGTTAATTTTTAGAAGTGATAGACAATTACACAACTAGCAATTTCCTAACATAAGGGGGTTATCAGAATAGCTGTGTGTCTGGAAATCGAGCACGGCACTGAAAATCCCTATGGGTTGTCAAATGTATATAGAGTATAAACGCATATCAATGTGCATTCTACTGAAAAGGTAATTAAAGGGGTTCTGCACTTTAATTTAACTGATGATCTATCCTCTGGATAGATCATCAGCTTCTGATCGGCGGGGGTCCGACACCCGGGACCTCCGCTGATCAGCTGTTTGAGAAGGCAAAAGCGGCGCAGCCTTCTCACTGTTTACCGCTGGCCCAGTGACGCCATGACTAGTATCAACTAGCGTGGGCGGGGCTAAGCTCCATTCAAGTGAACAGAGCTTAGCCCCGCCCACGCTAGTTGATACTAGTCATGGCGTCAGTGGGCCGGCGGTAAACAGTGAGAAGGCCGCGGCGCTGCTGCCTTTTCAAACAGCTGATCGGCGGGGGTCCCGGGTGTCGGACCCCCGCCGATCAGAAGCTGATGATCTATCCAGAGGATAGATCATCAGTTAAATTAAAGTGCAGAACCCCTTTAACATCAGGACCCTGCACAACTTGTGGAAACCCCAGATATCCCCACTAACATTATACAGTCCTGATCAAAAGTTTAAGACCGCTTGAAAAATGGCAAAAAATCCTATTTAGCATGGCTGGATCTTAACAAGGTTCCAAGTAGAGCTTCAACATGCAACAAGAAGAGATGGGAGGGAGACAAAACATTTTTTGAACATTTAATTTAATGAAAACAACGAATAAACTGAAACAGGCTGTTTTTCAGCTGATCAAAAGTTTAGGACCACACCTCCAAAAAAAATAAAAATAAATAAGCCCCCCCAAAACAGAAATCCAACTTCCAAACATGAACTCAGTAATGAGTAGCTCCGCCGTTATTGTTTATCACTTCCATTCGTTTCGGCATGCTTGATGCAAGCGTTTCCATGAGGTGAGTGGGAACATTTCTCCAAGTGGTGAAGACGGCCGCACGAAGGCCATCTACTGTCTGGTACTGTTGTCCAATTTTTGTAAACTTCCCTTGCCATCCATCCCCAAAGGTTCTCAATTGGATTTAGATCAGGGGAACACGCAGGATGGGCCAAAAGAGTGATGTCATTCTCCTGGAAGAAGTCCCTTGTCCTGCGGGCATTGTGTACTGTACCGTTGTCCTGTTGAAAAACCCAGTCGTTACCACACAGACGAGGGCCCTCAGTCATAAGGAATGCTCTCTGCAACATCTGGACATAGCCAGCGGCCGTTTGACGCCCCTGCACTTCCTGAAGCTCCATTGTTCCACTGAAGGAAAAAGCACCCCAGACCATTATGGCGCCCCCTCCACTGTGGCGCGTGTAGAAAACATCTCAGGTGGGATCTGCTGGTCAGGCCAGTAACGTTGGAAACCATCAGGACCATCAAGGTTACATTTTTTCTCAGAGAATAAAATTTTCTTCCACCTTTGAATGTCCCATGTTTGGTGCTCTCTTGCAAAGTCCAAACGAGCAGTTCTGTGGCGTTCAAAGAGACGAGGTCTTTGAAGACGTTTTTAGTTTTTGAAGCCCTTCAGTCTCAGATGCCGTCTGATGGTTATGGGGCTGCAGTCAGCACCAGTAAGGGCTTTAATTTGGGTCGAGGATCGGACGGAAAGCCAATTGGATCCTCCGGCTCCGTGCTGGTGACATTTTTTGGGTCTTCCACTTGACTTTTTTGTTCCATAACCCTCAGGATCATTTAAGAAATTCCGAATGACTGTCTTACTGCGTCCCACCTCAGCAGCGATGGCGCGCTGTGAGAGACCCTGCTTATGCAGTTCAACAACCCGACCACGTTCAAAAAGGGAGAGTGTTTTTGCCTTTGCCATCACAACGTGTGACTACCTGACAGGGAATGACAATGAATCCACATCTTTGCACAGATTTGGCCTTTTAAAAAGGCATGTGGTCCTAAACTATGGATCAGCTGAAAAACAGCCTGTTTCAGTTTATTCGTTGTTTTCATTAAATTGAATGCTCAAAAAATGTTTTGCCTCACCCTCATTTCTTCTTGTTGCATGTTGAAGCTCTACTTGGAACCTTGTTAAGATCCAGCCATGTAAAATAGGAATTTTTGCCATTTTTCAAGTGGTCTTAAACTTTTGCTCAGGATTGTTTTTGGTTGTATATGCATATGTAATAAGTTCCATAGTGAACCCACATTCTCAATAAGGAGCTGAAAAAGTCTTTCACCATGAAATGAAAAGCCAGCGTAATGCCAGCCATGAAAGTAACCGGCTGTATCTACAGGCAGACCTCCGAGGGGTCCCTCCTTTGGGCCCAAGTCCCTCTTTTTGATCTGAGGTACAGATTTTCATTATTACATTCACAATATTGACCCAGAAAGTGTATGTCTGGTACTCTCTGTATATCTGAGCCGTCTTATTAAATCATTGAATGCAGTTGGGATTTTAGAAATTTCTATATTCAGATTACTTTTGCGCCATTTCATAAGAGAAAAACTATTGAACTTTATAAATATGCAGGAAAAATGGATCTTTCACACAATGAACCAAAAGTGTCCCTCTTTGACCGTCCAAAAAGTTGTGAGGCATGTCTACATGTGTGTGTAGTCTGTCTGTCTGTCTGCATCTATGTATGATGAGGGGAAAGAGGACAGACAGCAAGAAGAAAGAAGGAGCAAGATAGAAAGAAGAAAGAAGGAGCAAGATAGAAAGAAGAAAGAAGGAGCAAGATAGAAAGAAGAAAGAAGGAGCAAGATAGAAAGAAGAAAGAAGGAGCAAGATAGAAAGAAGAAAGAAGGAGCAAGATAGAAAGAAGAAAGAAGGAGCAAGATAGAAAGAAGAAAGAAGGAGCAAGATAGAAAGAAGAAAGAAGGAGCAAGATAGAAAGAGACAGGTAGACTGACATTTAAAGTACTTTTGATTCAGGTAGAATGGATTTGCACCCGAATTGAATTTCTTAGCGGAAATTAATTTTGCCTCATTAGGTCACTTTTTATCAAATGGCAATTTCTAAAGCATAATAGTCAAATTAAAATCGTAGCAGAAAATATGATTTTAGCAATGTTTGGTTAAGATATGCATCTTAAAAGGGGGGGGGGGGAGAAATCAGCATGACATGGGAAATTTGTCCACTGAACACAAGACTCCTTTGAAACTTACCAAGTCTCTTACATAGCCTGGCTGTAGGTGGCAATGCCAAGAAATGGAAGAAAATAGGATAAAAGGAGGAAGATGGAAATAAACAAAAAGAGTAAATATAGATTTAAGCAAAATAAAAGAGCATAAAAATAAAGCCGAAAAGCAAAGTGAATGCAAGCAAAGTGAGAGCCGAGGGTCACACATGAAAGAGGGGATTGTGCTGCCATGGTGGAGGATGCGGGCACAACCATTACATTCATGAGGAGAACGAACACACTTATAAAGGGTAATACACATAATAAAAAAGACAAAACACAGAAGCTGCTGCTCCCACATTTACATTCCCAGTCCACCCCGGATGATAAGTGGCCCTGGAAAAAAAACTAAAAAAAAAAAAAAAAAAAAAAAAAAAGTGTCCCTATGTTATAGGCAGGTTCAAATTGACACAAGGCAAAAGCAAAGTGAATGTAAGCAAAGTAAGAGCTGAGGGTTCTACATGGACGAGCAGGTTGTGCTACAATGGTGGAGGACGTGGGCACAACCATTCTGTTCAATAGGAGAATGTCTTTATGCTGTAACTTCACAGCCCCATATCCATGTAACAAAAATGTACCGCACTGGTCTTGAAATCTCCAATAATGCATCATTCACAAATAAAGTGGGATGACTGACTTTTTCCCAGTCAGAAAGGTAAATGCCACTCAATTTCTACATGAACTTACACAGTGAAACATTTCATTTTAATAAAATGTCAAGAATATTATTAACTAATGTCCTAAGTCTCTCATTGCGGGAGCAGCCAGCTGACATGTGCATCTGCATTCCACGCATTCCCCTGGCACAGCACATCCTGCTTTATACTGCAGCCCGATGTCATGAGATTCTGTGGGACAGAAACCTCCCCATCTGACCTCTGGGACCACGAAAGCCACTTCCTGGATGTAAGAACCATGTCATTAACCCCTTGTGCTGCTACTTGTCAAACAGCTGCAATGCATGAATGCCCAGAGCCTCGTGCCCAAAGCAAGGCGAGACAGCAGTGTCCAAATCGCGCCAAAGAGATCTCCTTTACCTGCTTGTTCTTGTACTTCTTTAAATACCGGGGTGAAACCACGCATTCTGGGTTGATGTCGGAGTTGACCTGGTCTGGAATGAACTGTGGGTCGGGGTTCAAATGCTGCATTTTCAGGAAAGACAAGATGTTCTGGACTTCTAGGTTGTAAGAACTGTCCGCCATGGTCTTGCCCTTGGACGCCAATCTACAAGCTGCCATCCAGTGAGCATATTGCTTCTCCTGCAAGGGTAGAGATGGTTAATGTCCCTGCTCTAATTCTAGGATGCCACTAATATGGGGGGGGTGGGGGGCAGTTGCCTTTGGCCACTAGAGGGCGCATCTCTAGATTCTCCTGTATACATATAGAACTTATCACCAAGGCAAATGACAAGCCGGACAAATTTGGTGGCATCTCAGCTGATGAACCAAACCTCTACATAACCAAGGGGGTCAAGGAGTGTACCCAACTTACCGCAAGAGGTTAGGCTTGGTGGCATCGTCCGTAATCAAGTCCACCAGCATGGTGATCCCAATCCTTACCCTAGACGACAGGGCTGGGGAAGAGCTTTGGCTCCTCACTATGCTATACAATACTATGTTAAGGGCCAGTATGGCATACACCACCACTCCGGTGATCAAATAACCCAAAAACAATCAGGGCTGACCCTTGGGGTGTGGGTCCTGTGTGGGGTGGCTGCTACTAGTAAAGGGGGCTTCACCAATGGCCTAGCTGCTGAAGCCTTCAACCATCAAAGATCTGATTCATCTATAGCAGTATTATTGATAGTGCTGTTAGTTTACCTTTACATATGGAGTGGTTATTTGGTCACTGTATACATTTGTATAAGCCGAGCACTATATGGCGGCACTGCTCTATAGGGAATGTACTGGACTGTTGCAGTTTACGTATATGTTATTTGGGACAGTTATTATTGTATGGACCTTCTGAGTGGGAGCTGTAGGGCACTGTACATAGTGTGCTGAATGATTGGGTATCGAAGGGCTACATCCAAAATAAGGACGAGAGATCAGATTCTGTTTCTTACATTTTCACACCGGAGCCAGATCTCATTCATTCCTTCAGCGACTGGTATGAGGAGCTTAATAATAAACTTCTGGCCAGAAATGTTAACATCTGGAGTTACTTCGCAGCCTGGAAAACAGGAAGAAATGGTACGTTTTATTGCCCCGAGTTCTCACACAGAACATTTATATTAAAATATAGCTCAGGACTGGAACATCACAAATGGCGTAATAATTATATGCATCTGGAGGATAGTTTCAGCCGTGGCTTCCATATTATCCATAGTGTTCAGAAGAGCTTGGAAAATCGGAACGCGTAAGTCTGGAGCACTGCCCAATGCAGACATCTGCTGCCCCTAAACCTCATCCAAGGGAAATCCTAAAAGGTTCCTACATCCTATATAAAGTAGGTCCCCTGCCTAGACTAGACAAATAGTCGTCCCATCATGAAAGTCAAACCAAGGGCTGAGAGATGGAAGGTCCTGCTTGGCCATAAATTTGGTTAAGTGGATGATGGGGTTGTAGGATATTGGTGGTTATTGCACGGGGGAGGGGCGGTCCAGGATTAAGTCCAAAAACAGTGCCGTACCTGTCCACAGGTTTTATCTGGTACTGCACCTCGGCCCCATTCACTAAGAAGCGAGCTACAAGAGCAGACACAACCCATGCACAGGCGTGGCGCTGTTTTGGGAAGGAAGCAGCAGAGTTTGTATAACCCTGGACAACCCCTTTAAGTACTCTCTGCTTGCTCCCTGACAACACGCATAATTACACCAGGTTGACTACCGCGATCAGCAACATATTAAGAGCCGGTCCTTCACTTGGCGACCAAATGTAACCACGATGGTTTCCACCTCAAATCAAATATTTTAATAACTTAAAAGTTCAAATGATTGAGAAACAAATCTAGTCAAGAAAGAATGAAAGACAGAGATCAAATCCTGGACGATTCTTCAAAGTCTTGCTCGTTACTGGTCTTTACATAAAGCAGAGAAGGCCAAAGACCCAAATATCTCAAAGTTTACTAAGATCCCGCCACATCTCCAGACAGACAGAGCTGTGCTCCAATTACAGCGCCGAGGAGCAGCATTCCATGGAGCTCAGTCATCAGCTCTGAGAGCAGGTCAGTGTACCCAAAAAGGTATTTCTGGCGCCAAGTGTCATGACTGTGGCCTGACATCATTTGGCAGCAAGTATGTTTACTGCACAGCTAAATGGGGAACAGGTGACTGCACAACGTAACTTACACTTAACACCTCGCTATATAGTACAAGGCTATAGCTGAAGAGAAAACAATACACAAACTAATCACATTATAAAGCATGCTGGATTATAATACTGCCCCCTATGTACAAGAATATAACTGCTATAATACTGCCCCCTATGTACAAGAATGTAACTACTATAATACTGCTCCTATGTACAAGAATAAAACTACTATAATACTGCTCCTATGTACAAGAATAAAACTACTATAATACTGCCTCCTATGTACAAGAATATAACTACTATAATACTGCCCCCTATGTACAATAATATAACTACTATAATACTGCCCCTATGTACAAGAATATAACTACTATAATACTGCTCCTATGTACAAGAATAAAACTACTATAATACTGCTCCTATGTACAAGAATAAAACTACTATAATACTGCCTCCTATGTACAACTACTATAATACTGCTCCTATGTACAAGAATATAACTACTATAATACTGCCTCCTATGTAAAACTACTATAATACTGCTTCTATGTACAATAATATAACTACTATAATACTGCTTCTATGTACAATAATATAACTACTATAATACTGCCTCCTATGTACAAGACTATAACTACTATAATACTGCCTCCTATGTACAAGACTATAACTACTATAATACTGCTCCTATGTACAAGAATATAACTACTATAATACTGTTCCTATGTATAAGACTATAACTACTATAATACTGCCTCCTATGTACAAGACTATAACTACTATAATACTGCCTCCTATGTACAAGAATATAACTACTATAATACTGCCTCCTATGTACAAGAATATAACTACTATAATACTGCCTCCTATGTACAAGAATATAACTACTATAATACTGCTCCTATGTACAAGAATATAACTACTATAATACTGCTCCTATGTACAAGAATATAACTACTATAATACTGCTCCTATATACAAGAATATAACTACTATAATACTGCTCCTATATACAGGAATATAACTACTATAATACTGCTCCTATATACAAGATATAACTGCTATAATACTGCTCCTATGTACAAGAATATAACTACTATAATACTGCTCCTATGTACAAGAATATAACTACTATAATACTGCTCCTATGTACAAGAATATAACTACTATAATACTGCTCCTATGTACAAGAATATAACTACTATAATACTGCTCCTATGTACAAGAATATAACTACTATAATACCGCTTCTATGTACAAGAATATAACTACTATAATACTGCTCCTATGTACAAGAATATAACTACTATAATACTGCTCCTATGTACAAGAATATAACTACTATAATACTGCTCCTATGTACAAGAATATAACTACTATAATACTGCCCCTATGTACAAGAATATAACTACTATAATACTGCCCCTATGTACAAGAATATAACTACTATAATACTGCTCCTATGTACAAGAATATAACTACTATAATACTGCTCCTATGTACAAGAATATAACTACTATAATACTGCTCCTATGTACAAGAATATAACTACTATAATACTGCTCCTATGTACAAGACTATAACTACTATGATCCTATAGCAGCCCCCCCCCCCCTTTCATTTTTGCACTTACCCCTCAGGTTCATTTGGTGGGCAGGGGTTCCATTCGCTTCCTCTTTGCTCTTGTAGCAGGATATGGAGGTGTCTTTGAACGTGCACCAATACTGCTTGTAGCCTTTGAGAGTCAGTTTCTTGGGTCTGTTTTATCCAGGAAAGACAGAAGGAACATTTTACTTTGTGTAACATCCTGACCTTTGGCTGTGTCCCGAGCATGCAGTCATTAACAGATCGCTCAGTGACCCCCCATTTCTCAAGGTCCAGTTTTCCAAAGATACCCTGCATTTATCATACGTGGGGCGTGGCCTCCTGTGACGGGGGTGGATCATGTGACCTTCGAGGCACCATGCAGAACAGTTCACATTCAGACAATCAGTTCTGCACCTTTCATGTGACCTTCGCTACATAGTAACAATGCATGCGGCCAGAGCTCTGAAAACTATGCTGTGAAGAGGCACGCACGTGTGTGACCACCACAAGACCAGGACCGATTTATATCCACCACAAGGACACAATGAAGGTGACTGCAAGCAGAGATCTTGAAAACTATGGGGAACTGATACATAATCTACATGGGCTGTGCCCATACAATGCCCTTCCGTTCACATTGTACAGGCTGCCATAAAGAGCACCGGTAGTCTATATACAACTGCCGTACTTAAAGGGGTTCCGCAGGATAGGTCATTAATATCAGACCGGATGGGGTCTGACTCCCTGCACCCTCGCCGATCAGCGTTTAGGCCTCTTGACGTCACGTCCATTGGTCACATGACCTAGGAGCAGGCTCAGTACCATTCAAGTGAATAGGGCTGAGCTGCAATACCAAGCATGGCCACTATCCAATGGACGGCGCTGTGCTTGGCAGCCGCCAGGAGGCCGCAGCACTCAGCAGAGCTCCAGGGAATGCCGCGGCTTCATAAAACAGTTAATTGGCGGAGGTGACAGGAGTCGGATCCCGCTAATCACACATCGATAACCTGTATTAAGGATAGGCAAGCAATATGAAAATCCAAAAACACCACTCTTTAAAGGGCTTGTCCAAGGTTTTAAAAATCATGGCTGCTTTCTTCTAGAAAGAAGGCCGCACCTGTGCAGCTCCGCTCAATTCATGTGGATGGAGCTGAGCTGCAATACCACAAACAACCTGTACACAGGTGTGGCGCTGTCACTGAAACAAAGCGGCCATGTTTTTCTAAATCCTGCAGAACCCCTCTGTTCACCATTTAAAGGGAAAGTTCCGGGTCATAGATAATATCATTTATTTTTCATACATCGTTGGGGGGGGCGCTGAGTACAGACATTCTTAAAGGGGTAAAGGGGTATTCCAGGATTCAATTTTTTTCCTTACATATCATTTGTAATAATTTAACCCCCCAATGGGTAATAGGGCAGAATTTTAACAGATGTAACCCCTTTAAGAAGATAAAGTAGCTGCAGAATATCGTTCCTGCGCCGTCCACCGCACCGAAACTGGTTCCCGAGTTGAATGTTTTTTGTCAGAATCTGATAATTTTTTGGGGGAAAACAAAGTGGATTTTGTGTTCTCTCCAGATTTGTTTGTGTTTCTGCAACAAATTAAAGGGAGATCATCCCTCGGCCTCGGCGGCCATGTGTTCCCCATTGAGGCCTTTGTTCGCGTTCTGCCGGGGCAGCTTTGGACTCTTTCCAGGCTTGAATTGGATAAGCAGAGCGAGAGATTGGGAGTTAATGACCGGCGTCCTATAAATAGAGCCGCTCCATGCAGCTTTCGGAAGGGCTTGACATTTCGGGAGTTGCAGATTGGGTTACCGCCACCCCAAATTCTGACAGCTCCTGCTATTGTTCCTGCGCCCCGGGGGTCTCCTGAGCCCTCAACTTTAGGAACGCCTGGTGCCGGGAACACACGTCGCACTCGGAGGGTTCACGAAAACCGCGCCACTTGTGATGTGCCAACAGCCCGCAGAACTGGTTCTCCTCCTAGCACAAACAAGACACGGGCAGGGGACCAATTTCGAGTCTTCTACAGGGATACGGCCGGTGAAGGCGTCGCCAGCTCCTTCCCATGTACCGAACCAATGGAAGAGACATCAAGACCATTAAACCTTCTAAGCGCCCATCTGCCCAGGGCTTTTAGTGTACACTATAGCTGGATTCTTGCCCTGGATTTTGGCTTTGGGCTCATGCACACCACCGGAGCATGTATTGCGGCCTGCAAGTTGCAGATCCATTCCTGCAAATGCTCAACAAACTACCAGTCTTAATAGGCAGGCCGATCACCCGAAAAACAAGCTGATACGCTCGTTCATCGGGTGAAAGGATTCTGGCACATAATTATTTCTGGAACAATGCAGATGTACGAGGACGAGCAATTGAGTCCTCATCCTGTGGAGGTGATCGCTGCATGTAAATACAGGGCATTACCTCCTCCGACTGTCAAAAAGAAACGCTCCCTTTCCCGACAGTCTGCTGCTCGTCTGCCAGTGTAAATCCACCTTTAGAGGTTACCTTGTCGTTGGTAGACGGGCCGGACACAATTTTGATAAAGAATGTGCGCAAAGAGCTTCTAATTTTCATATAGTAAGTGTAGCAGTAATGCAAGTCAGATTTATCCAGGTTTCCAGTGTTTGCTTGTGTCCTGGGTGCTGCTGCATATGGAATTTGTTTGCTTTTGCATTGCAGGTGTGGCAGGGTGAACCAGTACTTTATTACATATTGTTTGGAGTTGCTGGTCTAACTTTGAATTTTGCATAAACTTTATAAGACTTCTATCCAGGGGATTTATAAAAAACTAAATGGATTCAAAATTCAGCCCTTTAGTGGCCGGGGTGGGCAGAGATACAGAAATGGTCAAGCTGTGGTACACGGTTTCTGTAATTCCCATAGCAGTGAATGAGAGCTATGGAAACCTCAGACCACAGCCCACTTGACTGTTTCCATAACCCAGCCGCCGTTTACAAGGGTTATTCCAATCCCTTTAAGGCCATGTTCACATCTGCTTTGGAGGCTCTGTCGCAGTTTCTGACCGAAAGAACAGCGCAGCACGCGGGACTTCTCCCCTCCCCCCCCCCCCCCCCTCAAAATGGCACAGACCCTCATTATAAAAGTCAATGGGGTTCGTCAGGGGCCTTTTGTGTTTTACCATACCCGGAGCTGGAAACCACGACGCAGACGCGAACAGCTTACATTTGTATAACGGTTGAAACTCCATATCCCCTGCACAGACAATTAAAGGATTACATTTTATCTACCTGCAGTCACCACTAGGGGGAGTGCTTACTGCATACTGGAGGAGGGAGGCGGGGGGGGGGGGTTTGAAGCTCCCTCTAGTGGTAGCTGTAGGTAGTTTGTATTGAATCATTTACCTGTCTATGCTGGGGATTTGGAACTCTGTATCACAACACACACTTCCCACCATTATGAAGAGATATTAAGAAACTAAATCAGCACAAAAGTATTGAACTTATCCACAATATGTTGTTAAAAGCTGGACATTTACTTAAAGCACCTCATACAGAGAAGGGGGAGGGGGCGACACCCGACATTAGGAAAATAATTCACTTACTTGAAGATTTTTAAGTTGTCTGTAAGTTCTGGAATGGAGGTGATGTCGCCCTAAAAGGAAAAACATGGACAGGATCTGTTAAGAGCGTGGTAATCCCGGACAACCCATGCTCATAATTTCCCCGAACTGTATACCAAGAAGTAGAATTACATGATCCGCCTTTACTAACCCTTTAAATGGATATTGTTGAGGGGGGTCCGTCACTGAGGACCCCCCCCCCCCCCCCCTCTATATGGTAGAGCAGAGAGCCATGTGAACAGCCACCATGCAATACCACACTTCTCCTGCAGTGGCCGCTGTTTCTCTTGAAAAAGTCTCCAATACGCCAGGACGAGGACCGGCGGCTGCAAACTTAAAGGGGTTGTCTGCAGGGTCGCCAAAATGACAAAACCCAGCGGACCAAATTATAAACCGGGGGGGGGGGAGGGAAGGGCTATCAGGATTCCTTGGCATCTACCTGCTAACAAAAAGTACCTCTTGTTTTAGTGGAGCAGGTCTGTCCATATTATAATGGATGGCCAGTCAACTGGATGACCACCATGTAATGATTCACAGCGGTTTTCTCCATTCATACAGTGTTAAAATTCTGCTGGTCGCCACTGGAAACAGACACTGGTCTAGCGCCACCCAGTGGTCAGACATGACCTGACAGCTTAGCTCTGACAGTCCATTGGCTTTAGATATGATTGGAGAAGATGTAAATCTAAACCCATACAAGATCTGGAACCAGTCTCCGACCTGCTGCAGGACTACAGCCTCCTGAATGCCCGAGAGCGGCAGGTTTGACAGAGCATGCTGGGTGTAGTAGTTTTGCAACATCTATGGAGCCGCAGGTGGGAAAGAGGTCTGAGCAATACTAATGGATAGAGTAAAATAAAATGATGGTCGTCTTAGACCTGCGGTATTGCGGTGTTTGCAGCACAGGAGGGGGGGGGTGTTTTGGGAACGGGCCTGATCTGGCAGAACACTATGAGAACGTGACCTTTAGCATTCATTAGCTTACTGTTTAAAAAGACAACCCTGCCAGCAGCCTCCTGACACGGAGCTGTAGGGCGCAGGATCCCAGCTCTGCGAGGAATCGTCCGAATAAAGGGACTGGCGTCAGAGGGGAGCGAGTGCCAAGGAAGGTGCCAGCTACAGCAGACACGTCAGACGCAGGCGGGAGAAAAGCCAATCGCCCTGGGGTCCTACAGAAATGGCTCAACTAGCAATTCCTCAGCATACAGAAGAAGTCTGTGAATGGGATCCCATGTGTTATGTTATCCTAGGTTACCCCCAGTTTTAGGGGATATTTATACCTTAGAATATTATGTCTTATGTCCAATGTTTGGGACCCCCAAAGATGCAGAGAACGTGTGGACAGTGGTCTCTTAAGCCTTCCCTCCATACAATTCAGAACCGCTTCTGTGCCCTGCACAGTTTGGGGGGTCCGGAGTGCTGAGGTAAGGGGTCTACAACATTTAAAACGGTTTTATGAAATAGAAAAATTTGACTTTTTTTTTTTTTAAACAGCGCCACCCCTGTCCACAGGTTGTATGTGGTATTGCTGCAGTCAACTTACTGCAATACCAGACACAAAACCATGGACAGGCATTTGGAAGACAGCAGCCATGTTTTCTTATGCCACCTCTTTTACAAACACTTTTTAGGGTTGGTGGAGGGGGTCCTGGCAGTCCGATCCCCGCCAATCCGGAAGAGACGGCGTATTCTAGCTACAGAAGAAGCCGACTGCATAAAAATCTTACCAAAATGGTTGATGTCTTTCCTCCCTCCAGAGTGATCTCCAGATCTGACAGAGCAGCGTCGACCTCATCAATTTCTTTGTCGCTGTTGTTATAATGATTCTCCGATGACATCATCGACAGCTTGTTTATATGATACTGCAAAAAATGTAATAAAAATAAAAATTAAAAGGGTCCGCAGCTTCTACCAACAATTTTAATGTCTTTACTGCAGGACATGCACAATTTCAGCTCTGCTACATTTGATCATTTTATGTTCTTGGTTGTGTTCCACTATGGTAGTATATAGATACAGGGGAGAAGCACTGACTGGCCGCCACTCATGGTGATGTCATCGGCCTCAGTGATGTCATTTGATGGGGGATGCTTGAATGCAAAGAGAGTGGAAAGAACCCCCTACAGCAACAGTGGGCTCCTTGAGGTTGGTAATATCTATGGGGGAAGGGTTAAGACCATCACCCCCCTCAGCTACAGGACTTTAAGGGGTTAACCCCCTCACCAGTAACATGATCACTTTTCCACGGTGTTTGCAGCTCTTTTCCTAATAGAAAGAAACCAGTTACAGATGTTGTCACGAGCGCGGACCTCCTGACGGCTGAAGGATATTAGAGAATCCCCAGGAATTATCTCCCATCTACCCTGAAGACATTCCCGCGAGATCCCCAGAATAAGGAGGAAGAAGAAGACAGGCGCGAGGAAGACGCTGCAATCCAAGAAAACCAAGAACAGAGCCCAACAGAAGCAGGGGGAAAGAGACCACTGCTGGGGGTTGTAGTGCACTACGTATGGAGACCAGAGCCCAACCGAAGCAGGGAGATAGAGACCACGCTGGGGGTTGTAGTGCACTGTGTATACACGTATGGAGACCAGAGCCAACCGAAGCAGGGAGAAAGAGACCATGCTGGGGGTTGTAGTGCACTATGTATACAGAATAGAAGACCTAGGAGACCAGAGCCAAACAGAAGCAGGGAGAAAGACACCACACTGGGGGTTGTAGTGCACGATGTATATAGAATAGAAGACCTAGGAGGATAAAACCTAACTGAAGCAGGGGGAAAGATACCATGCTGGGTGTTGTAGTGCACTATGTATATAGAATAGAAGACCTAGGAGAACGGAGCCCAACAGCAGCAGAGAGAAAGATACCATGCTGGGGGTTGTAGTGCACTATGTATACAGAATAGAAGACCTAGGAGGATAAAGCCTAACAGAAGCAGGGGGAGAGACAACACACTGGGGGTTGTAGTGCACTACGTATACAGAATAGAAGGCCTAGGAGGATAAAGCCTAACAGAAGCAGGGGAAAATATACCATGCTGGGGGTTGTAGTGCACTATATAAACAGAATAGAGGACCTAGAGGGACAAAGCCTAACAAAAGCAGGGGGAGAGACACCATACTGGGGGTTGTAGTGCACTATGTATACAGAATAGAAGACCTAGGAGGATAAAGCCTAACAGAAGCAGGGGGAGAGACAACACACTGGGGGTTGTAGTGCACTACGTATACAGAATAGAAGGCCTAGGAGGATAAAGCCTAACAGAAGCAGGGGAAAATATACCATGCTGGGGGTTGTAGTGCACTATATAAACAGAATAGAGGACCTAGAGGGACAAAGCCTAACAAAAGCAGGGGGAGAGACACCATACTGGGGGTTGTAGTGCACTATGTATACAGAATAGAAGACCCAGGAAAGCCCAACAGAAGCAGGGGGGAAAGACGCCACGCTGGGGGTTGTAGTGCACTTTGTATACAGAATAGAAGACCTAGAAGGATAAAGCCCAACAGAAGCAGGAGGAAAAATACCATGCTGGGGGTTGTAGTGCACTATAATATATATATATATATATATATATATATATATATATATATATATATATATATATATATATATATATATATATATATATATATATATATATATATATATATATATATATATATATATAGATCCGGAAAAAGGACGGCACACCGGTCTTGAAAAAGTAAAAGTGGTTTTAATCAACCTTGCGGTACAACGTTTCGGCTCCAATACTGAGCCTTTCTCAAGCTTGAGAAAGGCTCAGTATTGGAGCCGAAACGTTGTACCGCAAGGTTGATTAAAACCACTTTTACTTTTTCAAGACCGGTGTGCCGTCCTTTTTCCGGATCCATTGATTGGGGTAAGGAGTCGATTCCCCTGGAACGTGCACCCTATTTTTCCCATTGAGCAGTCAGTGCCGCCATTTTTCATATCTCTATCTATCTATCTATCTATCTATCTATCTATATATATATACACACACACAGAATAGAGGACCTAGTGGGACAAAGCCTAACAGAAGCAGGGGGAGAGACACCACACTGGGGGTTGTAGTGTTCTACGTATAAAGTATAATAGAATTGTATTATGGTCATATCCCGTGGTTGGGTCACGTTGGGGGCTTCAGTGTTTAATAACTGCATTATGATCTGTCATATTGGGAGTTGTGGTGCTCTATGTATAGAGTATACCAGAAATGCATTATGGTCCTGTCCAGAGGTCAGCTACGTTAGGGGTTGTAGTGCGCCATATATAGGATATAATAGAATTATCTTATGACCACGTCCATTGAATGGGTGATGTTGGAGTTTGTAGTGTTCCATGTATAGTATAATAGAACTGTATCATGGCTAGGTCTTGTTGGGGGTTGTAGTGTCCCATGTAGGTTTACATTTTATGGCTTATTAAATACAAAACTTTTAAGTTAATGTACCCCCACCCCCTACATTTTCAGTCGCCAGCATCTGGGGGCCATACTACACGCCCGGATGATTATACTCTCGCAGTCCGTGAGTCATAATATCAGATGTCAGAGACCATTAATGAAGCTTTGTGAATCAGCAGTATGGCGACTACGTCAGGAGCATATAGCATTGCACGGCCTAGCTGGATTACATTCCCAGACGCTGCGGGTAACTTACAAGTCTGAATCACAGTTCAGAGGAGAATACCCCAGACTCGCATCAACCCTCGGAATTACTCAGCTACGTAACATGCAAGGGTCGGGACATTAACGAGTCCTTATAGGACGTCCGCTGCGGACGGCTAATTTCATGGAATTAAGGTGGAGAGATGTAAGGAAACGACCCCACCCTCCCATCCCACTTATAAATAGCGAGGGCGCCCTGACAGCTCCAGCAGCTGCGCAAGGAAAAACAGATCCCATTTCACGTCTCCAGAAGACGACGACAGGAAATGCAACCACGTTCCCAGATCAGATGTCTGAGCCGCAGCAACGTCTCCGCTGATACCAGCGTTCAAAACTCGATTTTCACAATCTGTATTTTTAGCAAGATGAGCAGTCTTCAGCTCTCAGGGTGGATGGGCTAACCCCTTATTGACCACGGCAGTCGTCCCACCGGTCATTCCAAGAAGTATTAATACACACACACATTACATCTTCTGTATAAGACCCTATAAATCTTATCACTGAATCACTTTTGTACATTCTAATTTCAGAAATCCCTGGCGATCATCTGTGATTGCCGAGGAGGAAGCAGCTCCCAGGTACACATCTCCCACTGCAGCGGCCACTGCTGGTGAAATGTAGTATTACAGGCGAAATATAAGTTTGCCTCAGGCAGCACAAAGACTATGTGCTTCCCTTCCCCTGACCACCAAAAACTACTAAATGAAGGGGGGCCCCCCCAAGCTGAACTCTTGCACCAGGGCCCATGAGCCTTTAGCTACGCCCCTGCCCAGTCCCCATAGCTCTGTGTGCTTTTATTGTGTCAAAAGAATAATTTGATACATATGCAAATTAACCTGAGAGGAGTCCTGTATGTGAGATGAGTCAGGGATAGGACTCATCTCCGGTTAATTTGCATATGTATCAAATAGTTTTTTTTTTTTACACAATAAAAGCACAAAGAGCTATTGGGACTGGGTATAGCGGATGTTCTAGCGGCCATCTAGCAACCCATGACCTCAGCTCTATACCCAAAATCCCGGGGACAGGTTCCCTTTAAGTTTTTGGAAGATTTGGTACTAAAGAAACAGAACATCAAAGGCAGGCATTGGTGGAAAGACAAAAACCACCTCTACATGAAATAAAAAATAAAAATAGAACCAAGTAGACAAAAAGGGAAAGTTCAGAAAGTACAAAAACAAAAGATGTTTTTGTAAAATGTACAGTTTTTAAGATTGGCAAAGCTCAGCAAAGTTGCAGGAAGCGAATCTATCCCAAGACTAGCCTTCGGAAGTGCTGCATACTCCCCGCCAGGCGCAGATCAGAGGCCCCGTGTGCACAGATAATTTACTGGACAAGATAACGTTTGTGAGAACTAAAATACAGGAGGTCAGAGGCTCTGCAGACAGCGGGGGGCGCCAGACATGCAAAGCACATCAGAGCCAAGAACGCCGTGGTCCGACCCACCTGCAAGGCGGCGAACATCATCATCTCCTCCTCCGTGCACTCAATCTCCTCCAGCAGAATGGACCATTTCGCTTGTTCAAAGAGCTGGTTGATGCGGATGGCGTCATACTACAACACACAAAGACAAAAACATCAGTTAAAAAATAAAAAAAAAGCCGCCCCCTCCTAGGAATAACATCTGTGAGGTCTCAAAAACAGAACATATCCTACATCTCACAGATGTTCACGTCCTTCTGATCTCGACTAGTTTTGTCTGGCAGTAAGCTAAAAGGGCAGGACCTAGGGTCCAGGCTTCCAACTGAGCGCAGAGCCATGGGGGAGAGCTCCTGCTGCATCAAGATGCCTTACAGCCAGAGGGAGGTTAATAGGAAGCAAGAGGGCAATTCTCATGGGACGCATAGAAGTCGTCTTCACATATTTATCAGTCTAAAAATGAGTGCTTAACCCCTTTAAAAGCTTGACTTAAAGGGATTGCACAAGATTTTCTTCCAAAAATAAAGCCACGTCTGTCTATGGGTTTTGTCCGATATTGCAACTCTGCCCCATAGAAGTGGATGAAGCAGAGCTGCAATATCACATACAAATCTGGAGTGTGCGGTTTTTAGAAGCAGCAATTTGTTTAAATTCTGGACCACCCCTTTAAAACTAAAATTTAATAGACCCAGTCATAGGTCATCATGGTCCACCTGATATTTGCTGAATGTACTAGTGATTTTTATTTATTTTTTAGTGTCCCTTTAAATAAGAGCCGTTCTCATTTTGTACACATCTGCTGTGTCAGCCGTCGGTGATGGAATAGAAGTAAATGTGTGCACTGCAGGATGTAGGTAGTCACTACTAGCTTGTCGTCACTCTTATCGGCCTTAGTCATTTCCGGGCCACAGGACCCCATCAGGGGCCCTAATCTGGAGATAGGAGCAAGTCCCAGGAGGTGGGTTAGCGCCTCGTCAGAGGGCAACCCCGGCATACTGGTCGTCAGCCAACCCATCACATCTCCAGATATCCTCGCCAAAGTGTACAAGCCCCAAATCCCGCTTGACAAAGCCAACATAAATTAGGGGTAAGAAATATAACTAAAAACTGACACTTTTTGCATTTTTTTTTATATACATTATATAGCAGACAACTTTGGTCTTCTCAAACAGTTCCGTATATTCTGGGGGTTAGACAAGATGGGGACAATTTTACTCCATAACCACCCACTACTGGTCTGTCCCCGAATTACCTTAGGATTCAAATCAAAGAAGCTGTAATACTTGAATCGAAGAAGCAAAGCTTCATTTTCTTTCACGTCTTGTTCCATAAGAGATCGGGAGGAGTCCAACCAGCTGCAAGAAAAAGAGGGAAAGTATATATATAAAAATTTGCAAAAATAAATAAAATAAAAAAGCTTTCAGTAAGAATTCTTACCCCTGATTTATTTTGGCTTTGTCAAGCAGGGTTTGGGGCTTGTACAATTTGGCGAGGATATCTGGAGACGTGATGGGTTGGCTGACGGCCAGTATGCCAGGGTTGCCCTCTGACAAGGCGCTGTCACCAAACCACGCTGAAGTGGGTGAGAGGGGACTGCCATCGCGAGAGTCGTAGGTCGGGGTCATGGTCTTACTATATAAGCCGGGACTGGAGTATATACTTCCTAAAGAAATGTGCAGGAGAAAAATAAATAAATACATGTAAAACAAACAAAAAAATAATCCAAATTTTTGTAAAAAAATCACGTCACGTCACAAGTCATGTTTTGCATGCTACACGGGCCAGCAGCTAATAGACAAAGGAGGAGAGGCAGAGGGGTGAAGACAGGAGCAGAGACACAGAGGCACAAAGAAGACTCACCTTTCACAGGCCCAATGTAAAGAACATCATTTCCTAAAGAAGGGAGAGGAAAAGGAGAAAAGAAAACAAAAAAGAAAGAAAGGAAATGAGATCGCCAGAGACAGCGAAGAACAGAGAGACGGCGCCCGGTCAGCAGAACATACGTGAGAATAACCCCACAGACTGTTACGTCCCGATTTATAAGCTTTTCATTTGTATATTCTGAAGGGGAGTGAGGTGGCGGCCTATACGCTGCAAGGCACGGGGGGGGGGGGGGGGGTCTATACTCTGCAAGGCACAGGAGGTGGGGGGGTCTATACTCTGCAAGGCACAGGAGGTGGGGGGGTCTATACTCTGCAAGGCACAGGAGGTGGGGGGGTCTATACTCTGCAAGGCACAGGAGGTGGGGGGGTCTATACTCTGCAAGGCACAGGAGGTGGGGGGGGTCTATACTCTGCAAGGCACAGGAGGTGGGGGGGTCTATACTCTGCAAGGCACAGGAGGTGGGGGGGGTCTATACTCTGCAAGGCACAGGAGGTGGGGGGGTCTATACTCTGCAAGGCACAGGAGGTGGGGGGTCTATACTCTGCAAGGCACAGGAGGTGGGGGGGTCTATACGCTGCAAGGCACAGGAGGTGGGGGGGTCTATACGCTGCAAGGCACAGGAGGTGGGGGGGGTCTATACTCTGCAATGTACAGGAGGTGGGGGGGGGGTCTATACTCTGCAATGCACAGGAGGTGGGGGGGGGGTCTATACTCTGCAAGGCACAGGAGGTGGGGGGTCTATACTCTGCAAGGCACAGGAGGTGGGGGGTCTATACTCTGCAAGGCACAGGAGGTGGGGGGTCTATACTCTGCAAGGCACAGGAGGTGGGGGGTCTATACTCTGCAAGGCACAGGAGGTGGGGGGTCTATACTCTGCAAGGCACAGGAGGTGGGGGGTCTATACTCTGCAAGGCACAGGAGGTGGGGGGTCTATACTCTGCAAGGCACAGGAGGTGGGGGGTCTATACTCTGCAAGGCACAGGAGGTGGGGGGTCTATACTCTGCAAGGCACAGGAGGTGGGGGGTCTATACTCTGCAAGGCACAGGAGGTGGGGGGTCTATACTCTGCAAGGCACAGGAGGTGGGGGGTCTATACTCTGCAAGGCACAGGAGGTGGGGGGTCTATACTCTGCAAGGCACAGGAGGTGGGGGGTCTATACTATGCAAGGCACAGGAGGTGGGGGGTCTATACGCTGCAAGGCACAGGAGGTGGGGGGTCTATACGCTGCAAGGCACAGGAGGTGGGGGGTCTATACGCTGCAAGGCACAGGAGGTGGGGGGTCTATACGCTGCAAGGCACAGGAGGTGGGGGGTCTATACGCTGCAAGGCACAGGAGGTGGGGGGGGGCTCTATACGCTGCAAGGCACAGGAGGTGGGGGTCTATACTCTGCAAGGCACAGGAGGTGGGGGTCTATACTCTGCAAGGCACAGGAGGTGGGGGGTCTATACTCTGCAAGGCACAGGAGGTGGGGGGTCTATACTCTGCAAGGCACAGGAGGTGGGGGGTCTATACTCTGCAAGGCACAGGAGGTGGGGGGTCTATACTCTGCAAGGCACAGGAGGTGGGGGGGGGGTCTATACTCTGCAATGTACAGGAGGTGTGTGGGGGGGGGTCTATACTCTGCAATGTACAGGAGGTGGGGGGGGGTCTATACTCAGTCTGAACCAGACCCTTTGGAGACCGACTGATCATCTAAGGTGCATGGGGACCTCCAGAGACTGCAGTCAGGGAGAGAGCAGGATGGGGCTGTTCTATTGCAACTTGGGTCTGGGACATAATAGCGGTATAAGGATATAACATGAGGTCATCCTGTGGGTGAAGGCTATAACGTCGGTATATGACAGATGTAAGATATGATACAGGTAGACATGGATGACAGCAGGTTACTGGTTCCCGACTCCATACTGACCAGTCCCAGGAGTCAAATGGTCCATCAAGTTCCAGAATGTTCTCTTCAGTTTGATTATCTTCAATCTTTTTCTTTTTCTTCTTTGTTGGATCTCTCGGTTTCCGCAGAAGTGAAAGTTCCTCTGGATGTCGGATATCTGCAGGAGGAGAAAATATACACTAAAAATGCAAAATACAAGCGGATAGATCCTCAGCATTCGGATTTTCTGTATCGCTGGATGCCGTGATGCACAGGTCACTGGCACTGCACCCCGGGTGACGACCCCTGTCACACAGCTTTCCCAGAAACAGAAAACTAAGAAATGACTAAACTCAATGAGGACCCGTCAACACTTCCCAAGGTTTCATGCACCCAACTGTATCCACTTTTGCAGTCCGTGCAGACCCATTCTTTTTAATGGGTCCGTGATCTGTATTTTGCGACCATGGTCTATCTTTTTGCGGAACGGACATACAGAGCACATGGCCGAATCCATATGTCCACTCCTCAACACGCTCCACCACAGACACCTCCGCCGAGGAAGGTCCTGCTGGACCGAAATGTCTGGGATTTAGTGCATTATGTGGTGTATCCGTACTCTATAAACCCAAGTGCTTTGTTCTGGAAACATTATATCTTTATTCACCATTACATTATATTTTGGCATCACTATAGAGTGCAGCGATATTTCTTCATTAAAGGGAACCTGTCACCGGTATTTTGGGTATAGAGCTGAGGACATGGGTCGCTAGATGGCCACTAGCACATCCGCAATATCCAGTCCCCATAGCTCTGTGTGCTTTTATTGTGTAAAAAAAACAACTATTTGATACATATGCAAATTAACCTGAGATGAGTCCTGTACGTGAGATGAGTCAGGGACAGGACTCATCTCAGGTTAATTTGCATATGTATCAAATCGTTTGTTTTACACAATAAAAGCACACAGAGCTATGGGGACTGGGTATTGCAGATGTGCTAGCGGCCATCTAGCAGCCCATGTCCTCAGCTCTATACACAAAATTCCGGTGACCGGTTCCCTTTAAGTTCGAGGCTGACCAGTCTCTCGCAGGCACCTACAAACCAAGAGCGCAGACCACAGTTTTCTTCCTATTCTTGGCCGCAATATGTGGACCACGGACCCATTGAAAAATCAATGAGTCCGCCCAAAAAAAAAAAAAAAAAAAAAAAAAGGGGATGCAACACGGACGTCATACGTATTATGCGGATCCACGTTTTGCAGTCCCTGTGCATGAATAACATGAATTCTGAAGAACATTTTCTAAGAGCTCAGCATTTTGCCATTCCTCAGAAACTCCTCCTGGAAACGTTTGCCTGGGCGTTCCCCTTCACATTATGTACTGTAACTGGCACCAATTAGACTTTGTAGGAAATGCTTCACCGACATGAAGAATGGTGGCACCCCGTTGTCAATTACTTCATAGACTTTCAGGAGGAGTAACTGAGGACCAGTAGAAATCAGAACTGATGCTCTAGAATAGTCCCGGTTTTTTTTTTTTTAAAAAAAAAATTTTAGGGAATCCAAGTATTTAGCAGAGCAGACTGAAGGGTATGGGTTTCCAGGGGATTTTTTGAGGTCAAACCCCTCGCCGGCCAGGATAGCCTTAGTGAAGATGCTGAACCAAACAAGTATTCTGCAACTCGGCACTGATTGAGAAATCACATTTTGAAAGCCGGGTCAATGGCCATAAAGACGAAGACTTAAAAAAAATAAATGATGTATTTAAACTGGCAGCGAAAGGAATTTTTTGCCTGGCCTTGAAAAGACGAGCAGACAAACAGCCTTTTAAGGGGAAAGCAGATTTGCTTGCAATTATGCAATATCTGACAGCGGAAAGGACAAAGCGTCAGAGACCGGGGGATGGGGGGAGTCCTGACCCAACCACGTCCGCAGCGCCCCCGGCGTAGTCTGTGCCCTGGTTTGTGTGATCGTGAAGGAATGTGACACATCTGCTTAACAATCCCAATGCCAATCACAGCTCATGTACGTCAAATGGCACCCGGGCACTCAGAGTAGGCACCGCTCCATTCTGCTTCATGTGATAATTGGGGCAAACCTGCTGCACATGTCCCCTCTCCTGACAGGTCCGTTTTAGTAACTACTTGCAGCCCCCCCATGTAATATTTCTGCAGGATCTATTGTTATGAATATATATTATTCCTACTAGAATGAATTGCTAGCAGTTTGCAATGAAGGTCCAGCTGGGTGTTACCAGTTCAGGTGTCCCTGCAGAGTCTGACACCGGCAGCACTGATGGGATAGCGTCAGACTATGCAGAGACACCCCCCAACTGGCAACACCCAGCTGGACCTTCACTGCAGACTGCACAGGAGCTGTATTTACAAAGCAGGAGATTGTGTTGGACCCAAAAAAACAGAAACATTGTTGCAAAATGATACAATAGGGGGTTAAGCTAAACCGAGTGTAACCCTGAATTGTCCCCCTTTACCAAAGACCTGTCTGAATGGAACTTTATTTCCTGTGCAACCATAGAGGATAATGGGGCCATGTTATGCCTGCAGGCACCGTGTCTTTAAGGCTGGGTTCAGACCTGAGCGTTCTGAAACGAGCGCTCTGTATGCGCGATTGTACGGGCTGTTTACAATCGCGCATACAGAGACAGGCGTGCGCACATTGTCGCGCGTTCCCAAATACCTATGTGCGGGAACGCGCGACAAACGCCCAAAAAAAAGCTCAAGCACTTGTTTGAGCGTCGGGCGTTTTACAGCGCGATCGTACACGCTGTAAAACGCCCAGGTGAGAACCATTCCCATAGGGAATCATAAGTTCTTGCCTGTTGTGCGTTTTACAGCGTGTAGGAACGCGCTGTAAAACGCTCAGGTGTGAACCCAGCTTAAGGCCTCTTTCACACAGGCGTTGCGGGAACATGCACAATTTTTCCACGCGAGTACAAAAAACATTGTAATGCGTTTTGCACGCGCGTGAGAAAAATCGCGCATGTTTGGTACCCAAACTTCTTCACAGAAGTTCGGCTTTGGGATCGGTGTTCTGTAGATTGTATTATTTACCCTTAACATGGTAATAAGGGAAAATAATAGCATTCTGAATACAGAATGCATAGTACAATAGGGCTGGAGGGGTTAAAAAATAAATAAATAATAAATTTAACTCACCTTAATCGCGCAGCCGGCTTCTTCTCTTTGCTGGGTACAGGAAAAGGACCTGTGGTGACGTCACTGCGTTCATCACATGATCTTTTACCATGGTGATGGATCATGTGATGGACCATGTGATGACCGGATTAACGTCACCACAGGTCCTTTTCCGGTACACAGCAAAGAAGAGATGCCGGCTGCGCGATCAAGTGGATTAAGGCGAGTGAAATTATTTTTTTAACCCCTCCAGCGCTATTGTACAATGCATCCTGTATTCAGAATGCTATTATTTTCCCTTATAACCATGTTATAAGGGAAAATAAAGATAGGGTCCCCATACCGATAGTCACCTAACAACCGTGCGTGAAAAATCGCACCGCATCCGCACTTGCTTGCGGTTTTCACACAGCCCCTTTCACTTCTATGGGGCCTGGTTGTGTGAAAAAGCGTGAAAAATCGCAGAATGCTCTATTTTGTGCAATGCACAAGTGATGTGTGAAAATCACCGCTCATGTGCACAGCCCCATAGAAATGAATGGGTCCTGATTCAGCTGCGGGTGCAATGTGTTCACCTCACGCATCGCACCCGTGCGGAAATCTCGCACGTGTGAAAGGGCCCTGCTGGATGTGGACAAGCAGATCTGCAGGATCTTTATAAACCGCACAATATATACAAGGAGGAAAGAATAAACAGGATAAAGCCGGGGATCCTGCGCCTGGCACGGTGTGCGGGCACTTCCTATCATGCAGTAGTCCCTTCTATAAGCCAGGCGTATATCCGGTTACAAGCTTTGAAGTCTCTGGCAGCTGAGGAGGGGGCGAAGCTGCTAAATCTGTTGTGCGAGAGGTTCAAAGGCTGCACCCTCACCCCCTGGATAGATACCCGATCTCTGTGGCCGGGGCAGTGACGCAGGGCCCCGGTGTTATGTCTGCCATACTAGTGATGTGCCCTGATTAACCAGCGCGGTGGCATGCGATGACTGCTCAATGATAGGGACCCCTATAGCCAGGAGCGGGGTCAGAGCTACAAGTCGGGGCAAGGCCTGACATACATAACACCATATAGGAAATTCCACCTTAAGGGCTCATGCACACAACCGTTGTTCTGCGGTCCGTTTTTCACGGATCCGTTGTTCCGTATCAGAGTTTTATTTTCCTCCAATTTAAGTCCTCTTCCATTTCGTTATTGCACAAAAAAACATATCTGTATGGTTTCTGTATTTGATCCGTTTTTTGCGGATTGTGAACGGAAACAGTAACTTATTAATCACCAAACACATAGGTCAATATGGGTTGGGCATAGCATTTCTACAGTATGGATCCGCAAAATCCGGAGGTGTTCCGTGTGCGTTCCATATTATTTGCGGACCCATTGACTTGAATGGGGCCTCGGACCACGATTTGCAGACAATAATAGGACATGCGCTACTTTTTTTGCGGAACGGCCATGCGGAGTAACTTCCGTATTTTCTACAGACCCATTGAAGTGAATGGTTCCGCATACGGGCCGCACAAAAAAACGGAACCCCAATAAGGACTACTGTCCATGTGCACTTAAAGGGACGTACTGCATACACCCCTTTAAAGGGGTGGTGCAGGGGTTTTATATTGAGGACCTATCCTGAGGGCACATGGACAGGGCTCGTCTTCATTGCAGTCATATTGCTCACCCAGCTTTCTTAGGAGCGGATAATTAATTGAATTTGTAACAAGATGGTAGACAATGAGAATAACCCAACCACTTTACTTCCCTCTCCTAGTGCGATCAGTGCTCCCCTTCCTCTTAGGGCTCATACACACGACCGTATGTATTTTGCGGTCTGCAAAGAATTGATCCGCAAAAAATACAGATGACGTTCAGTGTGCATTCCGTATTTTGCTGAGCGGAACAGCCGGCCCCTAATAGAACAGTCCTATCCTTCCTTGTCCGTAATGCGGACAATGATAGGACATGTTCTATTTTATTTTATTTCGGAACAGACATACGGAAACAGAATAAACATGGAGTAATTTCCGTTTTTTTTGCAGCCCCATTCAAGTGAATGGTTCCACATATGGGCCTGTAAAAAATGGAATGGAAATGGAAGAAAAGTAAGTTTGTTTGCATGAGCCCTTAGAGAGTGTGAGCTCATAGGCCAAGGCTCTCACTGGATGCATCAATTAAAGCGAGATCACCTTGGCCGGGGTTTGAGGTTGTTTGCTGCCTGCTAATTAGATTTACTAGGAAGATATTCCACTGGGATCTCGCTGTCTGGAAACAGATGTAACGGCACAAGCAGCAGCATCATCCAGCCTTTACGGCCCGGGAGAGTCCCCAGGACCACATGTACCAAAGAGCTCAGCGTTTCCGTGCACCTCGTCCCTCACACAGGAGGCAAAAATGCAAAAATATCTAACACCCCCATCATCCTGTCATGACAAGACCCGACACCTCTCCTGCTAAGCAGTAACTACTTGCATCCCCCATGTAAAAAACAATTCTGGAGCATCCATGCCTCTAGGTTTTGTTATTTCTCTATTATTCCTACTAGAAGTCTATGAATGAACTGCCAGCCATCTGTAATGAAGGTCCAGCTGGGTGTTACCAGTTCGGGGTGTGTCCCTGCACATTCTGACACTATCCAATCAATGCTGTCAATATCACACTGTGCAGGGTAGTACCCCCAACGGATAAAACCTAGCTGGGCCTTTAGGTAAGGGCTACATAGAGTAACTGGTAGCGGCCAGGATCGCTGCGTAGTAGCGGTGATCCTATAGAAAGGAATGGGATCGCTGCGGCAGTCACATGATATCCAACACGACTGGATTTCTTGCGACTGCAGCAGTGATCCCATTCATTTCTATGGGATCACCGCTACTCAGCGACCCTGGCCGCGACCAGTGCCGCCGTGTAGACTGCTTGCAATTCATTCATAAACTTCTAGTTATAACAGAGGAACAGAACAACACAGTCAGAATTGCTGTTACATGGAGGATGCAAGTAGCTACTAAAACAGAGATGTCAGGAGAGATGAGGGGTCCCCTTTAACACCTTACATGCCATCGAGAACCAAAGACCGATTTACTGAGAAGGTCAGCTTGAAGCTTAAGCTCCTGGGGTGTGACCAACAAAGAACAAAAACCAAATTGTGAAAGCTTGCGGGTGAAAGGGCGAAGCCAAAAGCCACAGCCGCCTGCGCCTTCCCCAACAATTCACGTGGACTTCTTGGCCACATTTTCTTTTTTTTACAGGCACTAGCGATACTGCAAAAGAAAAAAGCAAAAAAAAAAAACACACAAGGTAGGGAAAAATAAATCTGCACACCGCGGCCACAGCATGAGGTCTCGCACTAAGGGCTCATGCACACGACCGTTGTTGTTTTGCGGTGCGTTTTTCACGGATCCGTTGTTCTGTATCTGAGGTTTTTTTCTTATCCCACTTAAGTCCTCTTCCGTTCAGTTATTGCACAAAACATATCCGTATCTGATCCGTTTTTTTTTGCTGATTGTATACAGAAACAGTAACTTATTAAATCACCAAACACATGAGCCATATGGGCTGGGCGTAGCATTTCTACAGTATGGATCCGCAAAAAAAAGACGATGAAATACGGATGTGTCCAGTGTGTGTTCCGTATTCTTTGCAGACACTGACTTGAATGGGGCCTCGGACTGTGATTTGCGGACAATAATAGGACATGCGCTACTTTTTAGCGGAACGGCCATGCGCACAAACGGAAATGAAATGCACACGGAGTAACTTCTGTATTTTCTACAGCCCCATTGAAGTGAATGGTTCCGCGTACGGTCCAGGAAAAAATAAAATAAAAAATGGAACGGAAGCGGAAAGAAAATACGTTCGCGTGCATGAGCCCTAAATGTGAAGATATGGGGATAGATAATTTTAATATCTCATATGGGCCAATACCTGCATCTCCTTTTTGTCCCCAGCAACACTTCGAATGTAGCGGTCAAGTCGCCGTCTACCACGTAAATAACAGTAGTTCCTGTATTGATATGGATGCATGTAGTAATGGTGCATATCGTGCATATGACAAGGGTGAGCAGCCACGACAGGAAGCTTTGTCATGGGGACATAACAGCAAAGTGGCTGCAAGGCGCTAGACTATATTCTTGTTGGAGAATACCAATGACGTGGATCCTTGACTCTGAAGATTCTCCTTGCTCCAGTTCTGCATTTTTATCATATTTGTAGCGGCAATAAGTAGATACCCCCACCTCCCCGAAAACAAACACACTTGAGATGAGTGCGGCGGCGACTCCCTGCGCTGTGGAATGTATGGCTGATGAACGTGTCCCTTTGGTGCCTGTAAGGAACAATCTCCTCTCTATTGGCTGACCTTTCCCTGTCCCTATAACAATCACAGTCTGTAAGGGATTTAAGGACTTACAGCCCTCCTCAAGAGGGGGCTCGTCCCATCGCACAAAGTGACCACTATGCCTCCCATCAGTCCGCACAATTAGCTGCATTTAAACCGGCTCATTAAAACAGATCATTCAGCAGACATCAATCAATGCAAGCCATGTTTTCTAATGAAGTCACAGAGCATTGGGGGGTGGGCGACCATATGTAATTTTTTTTTTTTTTGCTAATGAAATTACAATCCTGTCTTTTTATCGATACAGAGGTACAGCACGAAGATTTACTGCAGCATCGGGATTTTACAGGACAAGATGTCAAGGCGAAGGCAGGATAGAGTAACCGTAGACTTTCATCGTAGGTTATAATTCAGTAAAATGTTACCTTTAAATCATAAAAAAAAAAAAAAGAACAGTTTGGATACAATAGGGCAGGCATGGCCAACCTGAGGCTCTCCAGCTGTTGCAAAACTACAACTCCCAGCATGCTCAGACTGCCTGCAGCAGGGCATGGTGGGAGTTGTAGTTTTACAACAGCTGGAGAGCCACAGGTTGGCCATGCCTGCAATAGGGAATAAAAATGGCAAAAGCTGCAACATTGAGACTTCATGCAACTTTATTATGTATTACAGAGGCAAGAATGTTGCAAATCAAGGGAAAGGATGCGCAAAAGCATTCCTAAACCTACAGCTGCTTATTCTGTACAGGAGCCTCTTCCCCCTCACTTCATCATTTTTAAGTCCAATATTCTCTAATAATTGCATATCTCATAGTAGTTCTATCCCAGATTTTCTGATACAAAGTTCCAAATCTCCCGCAACGCCATAAAGCTAAAATACTAAATTCATTCTGCTTGCAGTCACCACTAGAGGGAGCTTGATGCATATTATTTACTTATTGATTGCAGTATAGCAGAAGTATGCAGTAAGCGCCCCCCAGTGGTGGCTGTAAGAAGCAAGAGTTTCAGAGTTGCTTTTATTTTTTATTTTTTGGGGGGAAATTGAAAGGAACTTATTATACTCCCTGTTCCAAACCCCATCCATTCCAGCACCGCCGCTTGGCCTTTCCCATCGGATGACCAGTGCAGCCAATCACTGGCTTCAGCGGTCTCATGCTGTATACCAGTGAGGCCAGAGATTGGCTGCAGCGGTCACGGGTGGCATAGGGGATGTCATTGATGCAGCCAAGATCTGGGGATCATAGCTGCAGCAGTACCTCCGCGCCATGAGTGTGTGTGGGGGGGGGGGGGGGGGTTAGAACATAGAGTATAGCTTTTTTAAATTATTTAGTGGATTCCATTCCATTTACAAAACAATTTAACTCAGACAACCCCTTTAGCTCTATAACTGTGCAGGGAACTTGGAGCCCTGTATCAGCTTGACTGATATAAAGACATTGAGAATAAACAAAAGTAGAATTTTGGACCAATTTAGACAACAAACTGGTGCTCAAGGTGTTCATTTAGCTGTAATTAAAGACAAGCAAAGGGTTAAAAAAATAAACGTATCAAATTTGCTATTGTGGATCCTTACTGATGTAGGACATTACAAGATGGATGCTCACAAAGTAACACATTACGGCACTTTCAGGTCACAAAGTTTACCCAACAGGAAGTCACAATCGGCGCACACTGATGCGAGACATTCGACAGCGCCTCGATACCTGGTCTCTTACCCCCTGCCGACATGAAGCGTGCTGTAAACAGCGCCTCGCTAATCTAACGTCTTCCCATTTAAACAGCTGGCGGCCCGACTTTAATTTTTATTTTTTTTAACTTACTGAAAGTCTTGCAAATGTCGGAGACGGCTTTAAAGACCCGGTCTGAGAAGTTGACCTTCACCTTGACGTATTTCATGTTTGGAAGCTGCAGTCGCAGAAGTTTGTGCTGAGGGGAGAACTGCAGTTTGGCGTCGGCTTGGATGCCATATTTGTCTAAGGTCCAATGAGTCTTCAAGAGCCACGTTTTCTTCTTCTCCCACCACAGGGCGTGATCCGACCAGTCCTTCTTTACATCTGAAAGTAACAAAAATAAGAAATGTGATCAGGGTCCTATTCTTGCTTTATAGATGGACCGAATGTCTGAACGTGGTCATACACAAGACCGCTAATGCGAATGAAGATCTCCAGACCCTCGCCCAATGGCAGACGTTGGGTGGAAGATGCTGGATTTCAACATATTCTCATCTTGTGAGCCTGTGGGAGATAGGCCACCTCTAGAGGAGTCTAGTCAGTGGCTTGAAGACACATGCATGCTCGGCCAGGCCCTGCCACCTTTGGGTCTATTTCATTGGAAAGAAAAAAAACTCAATAATTGGGAGATCTGGATCAATTAACACATCCCTACAATAGTTCAGATTAAAAAGTGAACTTCTACCATAGAGAACCATCTGAAGTTCACTTCAGGACCTCCACCACATGGCAAAATCAGAAGAGCCCTTCGGCACAGCTCAGAGATTTCCATTAATAGAAAATTGACGCAAAGATCAAGATTCTAGCGACCAACTGTGGGCCTACTCTTAAAGGGAACCTGTCACCGGGATTTTGTGTATAGAGCTGAGGACATGGGTTGCTAGATCGCTGCTAGCACATCCGCAATACCCAGTCCCCATAGCTCTGTGTGCTTTTATTGTGGAAAAAACACGATTTGATACATATGCAAATTAACCTGAGATGAGTCCTGTATGTGTGATGAGTCAGGGACAGGACTCATCTCAGGTTCATTTGCATATGTATAAAATCAGTTTTTTTTCCACAATAAAAGCACACAGAGCTATGGGGACTGGGTATTGTGGATGTGCTAGCGGCCGTCTAGCAACCCATGTCCTCAGCTCTATACACAAAATCCCGGTGACAGGTTCCCTTTAAGAGGAAACCTCCTTGGGTGACAGGTTATCATCTGCTGTCTATACAGAGTTTTCAGTAGAATATGAATAAAATGGGTAGTTTATAGGCCAGCCCTATAAATTGAGTTCCTTCTGGTGGGATACCACAGGATTAGGTGTCACTTCCAGGAGATGCACTTTGCATGAAGCATTCCAAAAACAGCCACTTAAACCAATACCCATTTTGACTGATGTGAATGGACTCTGGCAATGCTCCAGTACCTTATAACCCAGGTCAGAGAGCTGCCGTAGCTAATGAAGACCTCTAACCTCTCCTGACAGGTTTGTTTTAGCAAATACTTGCACCCCTCTTGTAATAAGTCTGGAGCATCTATTCTTATGAGTATGATGTACCCTTTCCTCTATTATTCCTGCTAGAAGTTACGAATACATTACTAGCAGTTTGCAATTGGATCCAGATGGAAGTCCCCTGCACAGTCTGACATTGGATAGGGTCAGGCTGTGAAGGGACACGGACAACTTTCATAGTAATTCATTCATTAAAATAAAAGAACGGCACAACATAAAGTTCTAAGAAAAGATGCAACAGAACGGTTATTACACAGGGAATGCAAGTATTTAGTCCTCTTTCAAATGTGTTGTCTGCACCCCAATAATATACACATAACTTGCAGGAAACCCAACTTCTCAACTGCCACATTAGTTGACCCGTTTATATTCTAGTCACTTGTCTAAGGCCCAAGTTTCTTATGAGATTTAGGTTTCCTTAGAGACCTCCAGAAGCTCGGGCTGCGGAGCAGACATTCATTTCATTCTGAGCCATGCTCATCCATGAAGCATTTCAATTAGGGCTAATAACTCATTTAGGACGAGACTCTGTAAAGGGGATTTATCCAGTTTTCATGTCTTGGGACATGACGACAAAGAGTATGCCAACCTGAATTTACAGGCTAATGCGGTGATTGGAATTCAGGTCGTAGAGCGATTACATCAATACCAATCCAAGGACGCCGCATCGGAGAACGGGAAACACGGCGAAAAACAGATACATTAACAAATGCCCCCCTGAATGAGGAGATTCATGAGCAGGAGGTTTGTAAACAATGTTGCAAATAAAAATAAATATAAAAATAAATATACATTGTAACAGTTATCATTGTTTCCACAAATGTATCAAAGCTGTATTGTATAAAAAGGGAAACAAGCCAAGGACATGAACTTCCCATCACAAGGCTCATAGACAATTTTTTTCTGAATTGCAACAGAAATCCAAATCCGATTTGAACATTTCCTATCCATCCAGATACAGATTCCATACGTGCATTTGTCGTCATTGTGGCACGTGATTCACTCCAGATAAGTTATAATGGAGACTACAGATGGCCATACATGCATGGAGTCATTAAAAGGGCGTCTGGCCACCCGATCCTTATATATCCTTGGCTATGAGACCGTATAGCCATTGGGTTGTCAGCTGCTCCTGTTACCGCTAAGGCTACTTTCACACTTGCGTTGTTGTTTTCCGTTATTGAGATCGGCAGAGGATCTCAATACCGGAAAAAAATATAAAGTTTCCGTTTAGGATGTCTTCGGTTCGACAGCATTCTGTTTTGTGACCGGACACAAAACTGCTGCAAAAAAATAAAACGGATCTGTCATCCATTGACTTTCAATATATTTAGTGACTGATTTTTTCTGTTTTAATTTCACACAACCGCATCCTAACGGAACGGATGCATCCGGATGTGGAAAATCAACATGGATCCGTTTAATTCCGGTATGGAGATCCTCTGTCAGAATTAACAACAGTGTGAAAGTAGCCATCTATTAGATCGATAATCACCCAGTAGAGATCACCAACCACAGTCTACATCCCAGGGCAGCTTGTATACATGGGTGGTCTTCTATTAATTGTTCTCCAGAAACCATGGAACCAAAATTGTGCTGCAGGGAAATATAGGGACACGTGGGAGGAAAGCGGAGCAACCTCAACTATGTGACACATGTCAAGGCCTATAATGCACAGAATGTACCCATAAAGAAGGAGACAATGGGGACCATTGTAGTAAATATTATATATCAAATATAACATCACTTTCAGAACCCTCTCCCCAACCGTGTCAGGGCCACTGACCTAATTCTCAGTCTCTCCACCAGCACTTGATCAGCCATCTAGAAATGCAAATTTCTCAAACCAGTTCCTTTCAAGACGCTCTCCAGCATTAAATAGGACGCTTATTGTCCTCCTCCATTTGCAGTTCTTTAACGCTGGCAATACGCCACTTGAAAAAATTGGCACAAGAAGCCAAGATCCACAATGCTTCGCTACAGCACCACCGACGTACGCAAGCATGTAAATCTACCTCTACCAGTAGGTGCAAAGTCATTTCCATGCACAAAGCGATCCATTGACATTTAGGTCCATGGGTTCAGCTACCAAGTTACTGAAATGCACAAATCAGACTGTAAAAAAAATAAAAATAATAAATGTTATCCTTTTAGGATAAATCGCTTATTTTTTTTGCTAGAAGGGTTCCTTAATATGGTTTCCACTGCTGGAGCTCCCAGCGATCAGCCGTGATCTATGTGGGAGCCTGGAAGCAAGCGCTCTATAATTCCCTGCAGCGCCACCACAGGGGAAACGAAGCATAACATGGTGTTCAGTGACATTAATGGGCTCTCGGTCTAATGTGCAGTTATGGCTACTTCCACACTGGCGTTTTGGCTTTCCGTTTCTGAGATCAGTCATGGGCTCTCATAAGCGGTCCAAAATGGGTCAGTTTTGCCCTAACGCATTTTGAATGGATAAGGATCCGCTCAGAATGCATCAGTTTGCCTCCGATCCGTCTCCATTCCGCTCTGGATGCCGCCTGCAGCGTTTTGCTGTCCACCTGACGAAACTGAGCCAAACGGATCCGTCCTGACACAAACTAAGTCAAAGGGGACGGATCCGTTTTCTCTGACACAATAGAAAACGGATCCGTCTCTCATTGACTTTCAATGTAGTTCATGACGGATCCGTCTTGGCCATGTTACAGATAATACAAACGGATCAGTTCATGACAAATGCATGCGGTTGTATTATTGTAACGGATCCATTTTTTTTGCAGATCCATGACGGATCCGCCCAAAACGCGAGTGTGAAAGTAGCCTATGCTGGGTCCTCCAAAATGAGACACTCTTTATAGCAGACTTGGCCCTGAATGGGAGGGACCCACACTAATTTTTAATTCTCAGATTCCTAAACCAGGCATGCTCAACCTGCGGCCCTCCAGCTGTTGGAAAACTACAACTCCCATGATTCCCGGACAGCCTACAGAAGGGCATGGTGGGAGTCGTAGGTTTACAACAGCTGCAGGGCCGCAGGTTGAGCATCCCTATCCTAAACCAATCTCTCTATAGTTTATATCAAGGAACTATCTTCAGGTTTCCTAGATTTTGACCAGTCTAGATAGGTTTCATTAAAAGGTAGGTCCCAGAGTTTCAACATATCCCCTATCCAAAGGTGGGGTGGGGGGGGTAAGAGTTGTATTACATACATCAATGGAGCAGATGACTGCCAGGAGGGAAGCGTTCCTTCCCGGTAATTGCCTGCTCATTAGTGGAGGAGACCACTGCTATTACATGCAGCAATCTCCTCCACGGTATGGGGGAGGAACGATCATTATGCCATCGCTCGTCCCCATACTGACTACTAGTATCGTGATTAGACAGCGCGATCCGTCGCCAGCACACATTGATTTTTATGCATGCTTGAAAATCTGTATTGCCGGATGAACGAGCGTTTACTCGTTCAACAGGTAATTGGCGGCAGTATTACACTGCCAGATCGCTAATGAGCGTTCCTACAATGATCTGGCCAGTGTAAATGTCTGATTGTGGGGATCTGACCTCAACGATCATGAGAAGCAAGGTCCCGAGGCAGTGGTTGAGCACGCACCCGGCCGCTCCATTCATCTGGAGGGGGCTGCCGAATATAGACGAGTGCTGTATTCCGGTGGTTAGGGGGATACGGTCAAATCTTGGAGATAATTGCATCAGATTGGTGCAAAACACACATCTAGTCGGCTCTGCAACTTCAAAGAACGCGCAGACCCTTTCAAGTTTTACTGAGAAGTCCTGCTCTCAGCACAATGGAGAAGGTCATTAGATAAAGCGGCTAATGAAGAGGGAGGCTACAGGAAATCCATCAGGGTAATACAACCTCCTGAATACAGATCTGAAGCCTGTTAGCAAACAAAAGAGAAGAAGCAAAAGACATACATTCTGAGAGTCTCTTGCTGGCGGAAATACTGAATATTAAACCATTTTATTTTCCTACAGGTGTATTGGAATGGGGACCTGAGGGCAGGGATTCAGAAATTTCTCTATACAGTTATTTAAAGGGAACCTGTCACCGGGATTTTGTGTATAGAGCTGAGGACACGGGCCGCTCGCACATCCGCAATACCCATTCCCCATAGCTCTGTGTGCTTTTATTGTGAAAAAAAAAACCAATTTGATACATATGCAAATTAACCTGAGATGAGTCCTGTACGTGAGAGGAGTCAGGTACAGGACACATCTCAGGGTAATTTTCATATGTAACACATATGAAAGCACACACAGCTATGGGGACTGGGTATTGCGGATGTGCTAGCGGCCATCTAGCAACCCATGTCCTCAGCTCTATACACAAAATCCCAGTGACAGGTTCTCTTTAAAATCTCTTGAATTACTGATTCTAACTATTGCCATGTAACCAACAACATAAGACATCCTTTATCTTATCAACCATCACTTGGTTCACACCCAGATATGAAGATCGTTCATACATCACATGGTGCCTTCAATCCAGTCCTTGAGGAAGTACCGGTCACCTGGGTGAAGAACAAGCGTCTGAAAATTATTCCTGGACAGTCCATAACAATGGGAAACTTTTCCAACTTGATTCTTCCATGATTACGCTTGAAGCTTATGCAGGTTGCTGGGGACGGTCACAGGAGCTGCTGCTAAAGTTGTCATATTAACATCTGAGCTATAGAAATGCATCACTTATGGTCTTTAGGATTCAGATCGTTGACGGTCAAGGACTATTGGCCAAGTCATCCAGGATAAAATCAGGTTGGCAGAAGCCAATAAAAGCAGAGTTAACATTTCAAATTTGCATGGTCTTCGGTCAGGGCACTGAGGCCGATATGGCCTGATACCAAAGTCACTTCTCCTGTCGAGGGGAATAACTTTCACCCGTGGGACATCTGACATTGCACGAGACAGTCAGGATGCCTTCACACAAGAACATGGACTGGTCTGAGCGTCCTTCAGTTCTCTAGCGGTGAAACTACAACTCCCAGCATTGAGAAACCTGAATGCACTACATCTCTAGGACTACAATATTATTGGATGGTATTGGGTGGCACAGGCATTCATACGGTTCCCCTTAAGAATTGGGATCCTGGTTCTGAAGCTACAGCTACATATTAGATGTATGCCAACCAATTACCACCAACTGAGGACTTGCCAACTATCTAATGTCTATGGCGTTCCCCTTTCGGCAGATGTAGGTGGGGTAAGGATTACTCCTCCTGATCCTTTTATTATTGGGAAGATAAACAGATTCCTCACCCAATTCCTACTGGGAACACAGGCTACGGGTATGACAGACATCGCGTGACAGCCGTGCCAAGTGTACGCCCAGCCTAAAGGGGGTTCTCCTTAGGATAAGTCATCAGTATCCGATCGGTGGAGGGTCTGACTCCCAACACCACTGCCGAACAGCTGTTAGAAGTGACTGAAGCACCGCGGCCTCTTCCTAGGCTAGTGACGTCACATTCATTGGTCACATGACCTAGGCACAACTCAGTCCCATTCAACTGAATAGGGCTTAGCTGCAATACCGAGTACGGCTATACAATGGGCGGCACGGTGCTTGGTAAGGCCCTTTCAGTTGACCAAACCACCACATCTTCCTGGAGTCTTCATAGCATATTATTTCCTCTGGATTCTTCTCCCTAAACTACTGATGGGTTCTTTGACATGCTTGCATGATGCACAGACATTAGATTCTGAATGCAAAGAGCAAAGGTGCAATGCCTTGTTGTACACCTTTTTCTTTTTAAATGTATGCATTTTATATAAAACAAGGGGCATCAAAATACCAACGCAAGTCAATAAGTGCCAGGAACCAGATCCACCACGGATTATGTTATTCTGTAGCCATTATAGACTTGTTTATCCTGGGATTGGTCCAACTTGTTTATCTCATCTCCAGAAGTCTTCCATCCAAGGTCACGAGGTCTATCCTCAGTGACTACAGAGAGAGTCCATTTGTGGTCAGGACGTCTCTTATCAGAAGAGCACTCACTCTTTCCCTTGAAGACAGTTATAAATTTTGGGAACTTCACCAGGACTAATCAGAGCATCCAAGCTACAAATCTCTGTACAAAGAGGGTATTGATCTCCTGTCATCCACTTTACAGCTGATAGTGAAGAAGACCTCACATCTCAGGCACTTCAGACAATTAAACCACAAAGAAAGAAGATAAGACAAAACCAGATACACAAGGAGTCATCACCAAGTGGAGCCGAGGCCTCTACTGCTGAACGACCACCCCAATCAAAATGACCTAGGGCTGCACCTTCTGATAGGAGTCGCCATTATGATTCGCCTATATGGACCATGGGCCCAACTATAGTCATAGCACTTGCTATTGTGCCCAATCGGGTGCAAGAACAATATCACTTTTTGTGAGAAATAACAATGTGGAGGCGTTTTGCTATAATGTGGGTTTTCTGATATATTGTATTATATACACCTTTAATTATTGCTACTTCTGCTGCTGATGATACTAATTTTCTTACACTTGCGACAGCCCCCCGGAAAATCTCCCTGTAAGATCTATGGCCAATCCGGGTCTAACTCTCCAAATTTCACTCATATTTTAAAAACTCTAAAAGAATTTTAATATATTACAACTTGTAGAGGGGCTGCAGAGCTGGAAAGAACAATAGATTTGGCCTCTTGTTCATGGAATCCATCAGAATTATAGCAAAAGCAGGAGACCTGGCAACACGCCAACATGTAATCTCCGGGATTTTGGAAGAAACGCGTGTGCATATTCAGTCTCGGCCATAAAGACCCCCCCCTCAAAGAATTACTTGGCTAAGAGCTTCTATACATCGGTGTGTTCCAACTGATATCCGGTTGTAGAAATTCTTTCCAGTGCTATGGAGAGGATAACGTGCAGGTTTTATCACAACGCGCGCTTGGCCAACGTCGCGATACGCAGCGCCGGGGATGCCTGCCAGCAGACCCTTCCAATACATTCATGAAGGTTTTTATTAGACTCCAATCACCGCTTCATTCTCAAAGTCAGGCAGAATATAAAGGATAAGGTGCAAGGAGAGAATCTCCCACTCTGGAGGACCCAGCTTGGCCACACGTTACGCTTTTGGATTTCCAATGAGAACGGTGTAATTCTTCATTTCACCTGTGGGGGCTCTGCAGAAAAATTGCACACTTGTTGCAGGTCGTGGCACAGATTTACAGTTGATTGCAGGGGACTCCAATCTTAGACAGAAATATCTGTAGCAGACTGTAAAAGCTGGATGACAACCTCTACGGCTGTCACAGAACTTTTACAGAAGATAATATTAGCTAGGTTTTAGACAAGGTGACAGAAGAGGACGACTCGAGGTCAGAAGGAATCTTGAAATGGAATGAATATATATATATATATATATATATATATATATATATATATATATATATATATATATATATATATATATATATATATATATATATATATATATATATATACACACACACACACACACACGAGCCAACAGGTGCATCTCCTTGAAGGCCACTTAAGCAGGTCATGACAGGATCTGACAGTGGGTGGGTGGGCAGATCTGACCCCAGTTGTCACCCAGCGACTGGCGCTTAAGAGGGTCTCTCAGTAAGAAAAGGGCAATAGTCATCAAAGAGCAGCTGCCACCAATCTGCAGGTCGAGCAAAAAAATGTGGATTTATGATTAAGAAGGGGGAACAGGGGAAATCAGACAAAAGCCACAGCGCCGAAATAACGTATTCTGTGTAAATGTATAAGATATGTAACAGGAAAATACAGATCCTACACACAACACTCACCCCCAGTATAAAGCGGATCTCCTCCTGTCCCATTGTGCTTGTCCATGGGCTGTGTCCGATATTAAAGTGAATGGAGCAACGCTGCAATACCAGATACAACCCGAGGACAAGAGTGGCACTGTGGTGCTGGCTGTTTGGCTTGGAGAAGGGGGATGGGATTAAAGTAAACGCTTATCACTGCTCAAAAAAATAAATAAAAAAAATATTGGACAGTGGTCTGACCCTTCACCTTAAAGGGGTATTCAAGTTATTACAAAATGGATAGGGGATAACTATTAGATCGGTTGGGGCTCCTACCACGGACATCCTGTACCCCTTCAAAATGGAGTGTCAGATCAGACATGTGCACTATCGTTCCATTCATTTCTACAGGAGGAAAACTCCCATGGAGATGAATGGAGTGGTGGTGATCTGCTGCTCTGTTCATTACGGGGCCCCCTAATGAAAGTGGCCCCATGTTGTAGAAGAGCAACAAAAGGTAGGCAGGATCAGCAATACCATAGCGCAATATACCAACCCAGCAAATTCATATACCGCAGAGCAGCATAATACACCACCCCAAAAGCTGTCCCTCTGCCCAAAATCTGTGGTGGCCATCAATAGATGCCATTTACTGTCCTTCTCCTGTTGTCTCTGATTAACATATGGAGCAGGGGGGACTTAGGAGGGGCATTCAGGAGGGCATGTCACTGGCCGTGTATAGGAGTACCCGATTCTCAGAGTTAGGCCTCTTGCACAGGACCGTATGACTTTTTCAGCGATTTGCAGTCCTCAAAAAAACGGATCCGCAAAAAATACAGATGACGTCCGTGTGCATTCCATTTTTTTGCGGAACTGAACAGCTGGCCCCTGATAAAACAGTACTATCCTTGTCAGTTATACGGACAATAATTGGACAAGTTCTATCTTTGAACGGGAAAAATGAAAATACGGAAACGGAAGGCATATGAAATGCCTTCCTTTTTTTTGCGGATCCATTGAAATGAATGACATATACAGAACACAAAAAAAAAAAAAAAAAACACACACACACACACACACACACACACACACACGTTGATGTGCAAGAGGCCTTAATTCCGAACTAATTATTTATCCGGCCAGCAGCAGAGCGGACGCTTGGATGACCCCCTGAGCATCGGCCCGCCGGGAAATTTCCCTGTAAGGTCTATGGCCAATCCACGCCTGCTCTATTTAAGCAGTAAAGGGGTTAAACAGAGAAGAGGCTGTGTATTTGTTCCTGGGCGCTCCTCATCATCATCATCACTCAGGAGCAGCGTGACCTGTCACACGACTCCGCATCCAGAACCACAGAAACTCAGAGGGAAACTTCTGGTTCGTTGAGCTGAAGATCCATTTCTGCACGAGTTTTGTGATGATATTTACCACCAAGAGTCAGCGGAACACAGGAACGAACGCAAACAGAAAGAAATCATCACAAAATAACAACGCAGAGGTCCGAGGCGGAGTACAGCGCAGCAAAATAGTGAATGCAGGCACAGTCATCACTCCCTACGGGGGTGTTCACACACGGCAGGAATTTCTGCAACCGAATCGGTTCCTTTTGCTTGTTTTGGCGGCGAGCACATGGATTTCTATTCTCATTCTGTTCTATTCTCTCAAGTCTGAGGTGTAATGACACCTGCTCACGTTGCGATGTTGATGGTGACCAGGTGAACAATAAAAGGAAGGCTGCGCTTGCAAGGAACACGGCCTTCTCTTCAGCCAGCTGATCGGCAGGGGGGGTGCCGGGTGTCGGACCCCCACTAATCTGACCCTGAGGATAGGTCATCAATATAAAAATCCCGGAAACCCCTTTAGGGTCCATTCACACGTCCGCAACTTGGGTCTGGATCCGTTCTGCAATCTTGCGGAATGGGTGCGGACCCATTCATTTTCAATGGGGCCGGAACGGATGCGGACAGCACACTATGTACTATCCGCAATTGCGTTCCAAAAAAAATAAATAAACAAAATAGAACATGTCCTATTCTTGTCCGCAATTGCGGACAAGAAAAGGCATTTTCTATGAGTGCCGGCGACGCGCGGGCCGCGAAATTGCGGAACACACATTGCTGGTGTCCGCGTTTTGCGTATCCTGACAGACGTGTGAACGGACCCTTAACGTGTATGAGGAGTTCCCAAATCGAATGTCAGTGTCGGATCCTTTTGTTCTCCCAGGGGATAGGCTGTCAACAACCATTGAAGGTGTATGGCCATCCTTAGAGCAGAGCTCTCCAACTCCTCACAACCCAGCTGTTGCAAAACTACAACTCCCATCATTCCTAGGTGGGAGCCCCAATGATCATCTGTAATCTATGTGGAAACCTGGCAGATGCTCAGTTTCCCTGCAGCGCCACCACAGGGGAAATGAAGCATTACATGGTGTCCATTCACATCATTGTAATACCGGTCAGGACAAGTCCTCCAGATAGAAAGACGCTCTTTGTAACCATTCTCCACTATGGTCAATAGATAAGGACTCCCAATAGAGCACTCTAGTAACTCTGAATTCCCCAGTAGGGTGTATGAAGATAAGCTTTCTAAACTGGACGACCCTTGCAGTCCATGGCTTGTGGCCGTCGCTGCTAATATTAGAGACGGTGTCACCCTCAGGCATTTCCCCTGTATGTTACGGGGCCGCGCCCCTCCCCCTTCCTGACAGGGTTATGGGACCATGCGCTGACCATTATTACATTTCATGGAAAGCCAAAGCCTTCACTTCCTCCTCGCACCGCAACGTGTGTTTCTTGGCTTCGTTTCTGAGCCGTGTGAAAACGAAATCCGCAGAGACGCCACTTCTGATTTTTCTAAGACAATTCTGAAACCGAATTACCTAAAACATGACAGAAAAGGAACCACAGCGGGGATTTTCTGTCCCAGGACCTCACAAGTTCTATCAGATGCACATTGATTCATCCTGGAACCAGCGCATCACGCGAACACTGCGAGGGGGCGTCCATCGGGACACAAAGTTTTTGTTTTGATTTGAAACTGTTACATTTGTAGCAAATTATCTTCCATTTCTAGGTAATTTTATATGTCAAGGGACATATCCAATAAATCAGGCATGCTCAAACTGCGGCCCTCCAGCTGTTGCAAAACTACAACTCCCATCATTCCCTAACAGCCTACAGAAGGGCATCGTGGGAGTTGTAGTTTTACAACAGCTGGAGGGCCGCAGGTTGAGCATGCCTGCAATAAATTGTTCTTAAAGGGATTGTCCCGAGTGTTGAACTAACCCTCTATCTTGTGGATATCTGACCATTGGGGAGGTCTGACTGCTGGGACCCATGCCAATCAAGATAATGGGGGGGGGTCCCCATCACTGGTATGACAGTAGCAGCTGTAAGTGTTCAGCTATTTCCAGCAGTCTCAGAGAATGAACGGCAATGTGCATGTGTGACCTGCCAATCCGTCCATAAGGGGGCACGATCAGTAAAGGTTCCAGCAGTCAGACCCCACCGATCAGATACTTATACCCTACCCCAGGGATCAGCAACCTCCGGCGCTCCAGCTGTTCAGAAACTACAACTCCCAGAATGCTTCATTCACTTCTATGGGAGATAGAGTAAGAGCCAAGCATGTTTGCATGTTGGGAGTTGTAGTTTCACAGCACCTGGAGTGCAGAAGGTTGCCAATCCCTGCCCTTTCCTGTGGATAGGGTATAGGATCATAGCCCTTTAAAAAGGGTGTGTCCTCTTAGTACAAGTCATCCCACATTTTTATTTTTCTAAGGTCACCCAAAAATAAGCTGATCTTATGGTGTCCTGCTGCTCTGAACACCATCAGTAGAAATCTGTAGAGGAACCTAAAAAAGGTAGAGACAGAGACACAGACCGACCAAGAGAGACAGACAGACACAGACCGACCAAGAGAGAGAGACAGACAGACAGACACAAACCGACCAAGAGAGAGACACAGACCGACCGACCAAGAGAGACACTCTTCGTAGGCAATGCCTTCTCTGGCAAATTCATGGAGGGCCTGCATGATGAGCCTTCCAACCCCCTATACCAGTGATAGGCAAACTGCGGCTCTCCAGCTGTTGCAAAACTACAACTCCCACCATGCCCTGCTGTAGGCTGAAAGCTGTAGGCAGTCTTTGCATGCTGGGAGTTGCAGTTCTGCAACAGCTGGAGAGCCGCAGTTTGCCTATCACTGCCCTATACTATCTCAGACACAGAAGACATGCAGCTCTGGAGCCGTCATCTGCCTCTCTGGAGTCACAAGTTAGAAGAGGTCAGTTCAGGTTGCGTTGTTTTGTAGACTCACAAACATCCCCTGCAGCTCACCGCAAGATTCTGGCAAAGCACAAAGGCAATCACTGCATCAACCTGGAATGTGCTCACCAACCATACAGATCTGCTCTTCAGGTTAGGCCATACTGAACACTACATGGCAAGCGTCACGTTACACCAGAACAGGCCGAGGCGTGGGGCTCCTCCTCAGGAAGACGAGTGCATTTTACAGACCTTTGTAGATGACAAAAATTCCTGTCTGGTCTAAGTCATCTATAAACACCATAAAATGCATAAATATAAACCATATAAACCCCCGTCCTAGTAAAAGTTCACAACTCGAATCACAGAGAGAAAGAAATCCGATCAAGGCTTCTTTGCCTCTTCTTAAGGGCTCATGCACACGACCATATGTATTTTACGGTCCACAAAAAATACGTATGACGCCCGTGCGTATTCCGTATTTTGTGGAATGGAACAGCTGGCTCCTAATAGAACAGTACTATCGTTGTCCGTAATGCGCACATTAATGGGGCATGTTCTATTAGTTTGCGGAACGGACATACGGAAACGGAATGAACACAGAGTAACTTCTGTTTTTTAGCGGAATCATTCAAATAAATGTTTCGGTATCCGGTCCGCAAAAAAAAAAAAACAAAAAAAAACACTGAACAGACACGGAAAGAAAATGCGTTCGTGTGCGCAAGCTCTAAAAAAGGGGTTTTCCGGTAATTTATGTTCAGGATGGTGATCAATATCATATTGGCGGGGATCCAAAACTCAGGACCCCCGGCAATCAGCTGTTAGAAAAGGCTGGTGCTCCTCGAGTGCCATGGCCTCTTCCTAGGCCAGTGACGTCACCGTATAGATCGGTCACATGGCCCAGTTGCAGCTCAGCCCCCTCGAAGTGAATGGGCCTGAGCTACAATACAATGTATGGCGCCGTGCTTTGAAAAGCTCCGGTGAGCGCGGCAGCTCCCTGTAACTGCAGATCTACTGACAGTGCCTGTCACGACCTATGTGGTCTGGCAAGCTGGTGGACGTGAGGCGCAAATCACAACCAGTTTGGACAAGTACGGGTTTATTGAGAGAACGCGTTTCGGGGTGCGCATGACCCCTTTATCAAGTCTGTGTGCAGCTGGATGTTTGCTGTTTGTATAATGCTCCCCGGTCACTTTTCCTGACAATGTACAATGCTTTGCCAGAGATGAATTAGATGTGGCTGAAGCGCTGTGGCTTTTTTTTAGGCAATGCTGTTGCAGTGGTGAGGCTGAAGTAGCTGGGGTATTGAGACCCGGCTACTGCACGTGGTGCGTGCTGTAAGGACACAGGGAGCAGGCACTGTCAGTATTTCTAGTAATCAACGAAGTGGCGACTTGGCCCTCGCCCCTTGGTTCCTTTGGACGCGGCAGCTCCAACCTGACACCTAGCTAATCCAGCGGACCTTCATCACGGTTGCACCCAATCGGTGCAACCTAAACAGGTGAGCAGCACATACTCATCTTAAACTGAAGAACGCCGTTTCATCTTTACCTATTTACCCTATGAGCGCCTTTCTCATCCTGTGGCCACATATTTGCTGTAACTGCAGATCGGCAGGGTGCTGGGACTCGGGCCCCCATCCTGAGGATAGGTCATAATCGTCAATACTTGGATGACCCCTTTAAGTCTGGCATGAAATCTGGTATATTACCAATAAGTAGGGAACAGGAAGGAGAATCAGACTACATACAATCTTTGGTTGTAGTCTGTTACTATGGAGACACACAGGTCCTCACAAGACTACTTGTAAAGTTGCTTTATTTTAGATACCTTGGAGCAATATCATTTTGATTGTGAAGATAGACAACCCTATTCAGAATGCAGTCATGGCAGCTTATAGCTGAGCATCAAGTGTCCGGCTCCAATCAAACATCCAAAGCCTTGCCAGGCCCTGCATCAAACCATAGCAAACAGTCATATATAAGTGGCTGTCCACGAAATCCACAGACAAAGCTGCTTTTAGTAGAACAGGAACTGCTTTTATGACGTCCATGTGCGCTACTAGGGTGTATGGACAGGGCTGGTCTCCAAGTGACAACCCTTTAAACGTGCTCGTCATTTCATATTGGGACATTAAGGTTCCCTTCAAACAATAGGGCTCAAGTGCAACCTCAGCACCCCCTCCAGTTACTAGCCTGGGCAGAAAGATTTAGATACCTTCAGACATCACCATGTGGTTCCTCACAGGAAAATGGCCCCAGACAAGGTCCTCAATATCAGATCAGGTGCATTACTACATAGCAATGTGATCTAGAAAGTAACTCATCACCTCCTGAAGGATCGCACTTGACATCTAAAGCGTCAAACGTTTTAAGATAAAGACGCCGATCGTTGTCCTGTGACCTGCCAAGTCATTGTTCATCCCACAAAGCCGGTCAAGACGACACACTGCCCTGACGCTTCCAAGCCTTTCATGCAGGCAAGAAATCAATCAAGTTGTGTGTTTTATTCATAGACTATGGGATAAGCCATTAGTGAGATTACTGGTGGAGGGTGTAATACCGAGGACGATATTCCCAGAGGTCATGTGTAGAAGACATCGAGGACGGAGTCATGTGCTACATTTAAAGAGACACTGTTGGAAAAATCAACTCCATATCAGTATTTATAGCCTAGAAATAAGTAGCTTCTTTCTTCCCGAAACAGCGACGGTCTTGTTCATTGCCTGTGTCTGGTATTGAAACTAAACCGCAATCAAGTATTTATTTTATGCACTCATATAGCGCTACTATATTCCACAGCGCTTTACAGACATTAGCATCCAACTGTCCCCAATGGGGCTCACAATCTAAGGTCCCCATCAGTATGTCTTTGGAGAACCTGGAGGAAACCCACGCAAACACGGTGAGAACATACAAACTCCATGCAGATGTTGTCCTTGGTCGGATTCGAACCTAGCACCCCAGCGCTGCAAGGCACCAGTGCTAACCACTGAGCCACCGTGCAAGTATAGACGTGGACAAGAGCGGTGCCCTGTGTTTCTATATTGATACAACCCCTTTAAGTAAGCAAGGAAAAGTATCCCTCTAATATGCTCTTAAAGGGGTTGGCCCATGTCACATGTTGGTGGCATATCGCTATATCAGATAGGTGCAGGACCCAGAGGTGGGATCCCACCTATCTCTAGACTGGGGCCCCCAAAGCAAAGGCGAGAGCACTGCGCATGCGATCCATACACTTCTCCAGGGGGTTCCGAAAAAAAGAGCCAAGCAAGCCCGCTCGGGAATTTACGGAAATCCCATAGAAGTGAATGGAGAGTGCATGCCATTTAACTCCATGGGAGTTCTGGAAATAGTTACGCGCCAGCGGTGGAGTGCCACTTTAGCACTACCCTAGAAGTGGAAGGTGGTCCTCGTTCTAGTTGGGGGCACCATTGTAGAGATGGGTGCAGAGGTGGGACCCTTACCTATCGGACATTGATGGGCATATCCTAGTAATAATACACTGTGCTGCTGTGAGCATGCCAATAGTTTGGATATCTGCTTTTTGTTATAGTTATCCCTTTAAACTACGCATATATCAACGAGCAGGAAAGGGACATTGAGGAGAACATTGGTTGACATCCACTTGACCTGGAAGTTGTTGCAAGATCCACAATTGAAACAATGTATCACTAATGGAGAGAAGGAAGGCGACATTCCAAACAATATGATGCTCTGCAGACCATTATAGAGGATGTACAGGATTTCTTCCCAAAACAGATCCACGCCGGTCCACAGGTTGGGCGTGGTACTGCCGATACCAGACACAACCCATGGATGGAAGTGGGGAGGTTTCTGGTAGAAAGCAGCCATGTTTTACATTGGTAGATCCTAGAGATATGCTATCGATTTTCCCCAATAGAACAACCCCTTTAATGGCAGCATCTCATCACAGACGAACCCTTTAATCAGAAAGCCACTGCAGCAAAATGCTGCTCACTACGGGTCTATGCAAAATGCACAGATTCCATTGAGTTCAATGGTAACAGTATAACGTTCTATGCAAATATCTCCCTCTAGTGGTGGCTGAAGGCAGACAGTTTTATGATCTACTATGTGAAGGAAAGCAGAGCTGTATGGGGGGGGGGGGTTATCAGTGTATTTATAAAAAGTGGTCGAAGTGTAACTGTTTCTTGCAATCTTTTACACTTACTGGAAAAAATAAAATAAAAATTGAGATGTCACTATGGGGCCCTATGAGATTTGTCTACACCCCTGGTTGGCAAGGTTGTGGCCGATTGGTAGGAAATAACGACAGTTTCAAAGGCAGAAATAATCTTGGAGCAGTTGTCCCCCGTGGATGGGAGGACCATTACTGTCCGCACCGCGGATCAGCAGCGACCGATCCATTATGATCCTACGGTCACACCATTATCTGGTGCAGTTTCCATTCACATACCATAAAGCCACTTCCCGGTATCACTAAGGTCTGCCGCTCCTGCCGATTCTAGGAACCATTTACAGTGACACAATGGAAGCGATTTTCCTCATCAGTCAAAATGTAAAACCCTGCTTCTTCCAAAAAGCCCAATTATCTCAGCTTAGTGCAAGCTGCAGGTTAATGCATCATCAGAGAGAGGAGAAATCACTGCTGGCCGATAAGCGGTTTGGGCGCCGGTTATCATCTTCCATTAATAATATCCAATGTCTCTGCAAACAACCAGACTGTCTCCAAGGTCAGATTTTTTTTTTAAGTCACGGATCCACACACCCAGATAAGTGGCATCAGATGGATCTCATAGCCGCTTATCTCCCTCCTAAAAAATAGCATTCTGTTTGGTCACAGTGCTCGTCGGTGTGATCACTTATCAGCAGCCTTCTGGCCCCACAGTATACAGCCTGCCATGTATAATGGAGAGACAAGCAGCCGCCAGACAACCCCTACATTGCTTATCTCGTGGAGAAGACTAGCGCCACCTCAGTAGACTTGTAGCATTACACTGTCGCCTTTAAAAACAAAACGGGCCATCTGTGTAATGCAGGACGGGTCCGCTACTCCAGACAGTGGCGGCTGAAAGAGGAGGGTTCCCACCCACAGTAACCCAGAACCCCCTAATTTGGCTTATGCAAACCACCCCCAAGGGCAGGAGCTAGATTCTTTAAAGAGTAGTAAATACTTGTATTCCCCCCCCCCCCCTGTAATAACAGTTCTGGAACCTCTATTCTCACAAGTCCCCTTGTGCTATTCCTCTATTATTCCCACTATAAAAGTTTTATGAATAAATTGTTAGCAGTCTGAACTGAAAGTTCAGCTGCATGTTTGGTGGTTGTGTCCCTGCACATTCTGATGCTACCCATTCAGCACTTCCAGTGTCAGACCTTCCAGGGACAACCCCCCAACTGGTAATGCCCCGCTGGCCCTTTATGGCAAAGTGTTAGTAATTCATTCGTAACTTCCAGTAGGAATAATAAGAGGAATGACACAAAGTCATAAGAATAGATTGGCCAGAATTGTTATTACATGGGGGGGGGGGGTGCAAGTAGCTGCTATAATAGACCTGTCAAAAGAGGGAATGGGTCCTCTTTAAGGAGACAATATGGAACTTAAGTGGGTTTCGTTGCCTTGGCCCCCTTTACTTTTATGTGGAAGAAGGAAATGGACAACCACTCTGGCTGCCAACAGTTGTCGCTTTTTATCTTTGTGGCCATTACATTTCAGGGAGAAGGGGGGGCATCAAAGTAGCACAGACAAGAACACAGTTATAGGGGACCGGATCTAGGAGTGGCGCCTGGGCCCTATAGTGCCCCTTGTGGCAAATACCAGTATTATAAATGGTGCATAGTAGTCAGAGGGATTCGTTACAGGGTTTGCATTGGGTGCTTCAGTGCAATGCAAAGACTTGGGTCACAATGTGGATTTTTGTAGCAGAACGTTGCCAGTCCTTAATGCAGATCCCCAAGAACATGTGGATTTTTCAAATTCCACACCCATCACATGAATTGCAGGAAAAACAGTGGCCAGACAGAAAGTCCATTCATTATCACCACGCTGTAACAGCAAATGAAGCCAGTAGGCAGCTCCAAAAGGGGCAAAGGAAAAGAAAAATCAATAAGTCAGATGCTGAGGGCCCCGCTGTTACTTTGTGCCATTTCTGCAGACTAATTGCTTCATTCTGAGCGTTTAATAGCCCTGCAGAAGTCACCTTGACCAACCATGGCGTAAAAATAGCTGGCACTGTGCAGACACCCAGCGTTCCTCCGGGGGGTGCAGGACAGGCGCTCGCAAAAAGATTTCTTCTTTCCTTTTCATGGCTTACGGAGTTTGCAGATTTAAGCCGCGTAGTCCCCACTTTATCTAATATAACATGAGTCACCTCAGAGCACAGGGAGGGGGTTGTACTCCTGGAGACGATGGGTGGTCTATCGCATGGCCCGGGGGAAAGAGGACAGCGGTGGACTATTCAATTTAACAGGATAAAACCTTTTTCGCCCTTAGGTTCCCTCTAGATGTGAAAGTCAACAGGAGGGGAGCACATTTTTTAAAAATTTTTGGATATTTATTGGGGCCATTTACATTACAAATCTTTGGCTGGAATGAAGACACTTCTGAAGAAAGCATTCATTATGTGTCGGCAAAAACGGTGCCATATGTTCGGCACAACTGGCTAGAGAGCCTAACCACGCGAAAAATCACATCTTTATTAAATTTGGTGCATTTTGTGCCGCAATACCAATAACAAACTAGAGAGGCGTGGTTTTAGAAATTCTGTAAAATCCCTTTAAGTTTATAGGGGTTGTCTGATTGGAGGAGGTTGATGGGCTGTTCTTAGGAAAGGTCATCCATATCAGATTGGCGGTGGCGGTCGGACTCTCAGCTGCTTGAAGAGACTGCAGCACTGGAGTGACTGCTGGGGTGGTCTACCGCCATGGCATCTACTTTGGTGCAGGATATCGCAGCTTCATCAGAATGAAGGTGCAATATTCTGCACCGCTTCTATGAGGACACAGCGCAGGCGGACACCTGCCGGTAAACAATACAGAGGTTGCAGCACGCACAAAAAGAACGCCACCGCAAACAGCCGATTCCAACCAATCTGACACTGGTCTATCCTGAGGATAGCTCATTACTAATGCCCCTTTACCTATACGCATCCTGACTATAAAACTAATTGCAATGCTTAAACAGCATCTGTCAGAAGTTTTGTACCTATGACACCGGCTGACCTGTTACATGTGCACTTGGCAGCTGAAGGCATCTGTGTTGGTCCCATGTTCACATGTGCCGCACTGCTGAGAAAAATGAGGTTTTATTATATGCAAATGAGCCTCTAGGAGCAACGGGGGCGTTACCATTACACCTAGAGGCTCTGCTTTCTGTGTTGCACTTTCAGTGACAGGACCAGGCAGTGAAAACATCATCACTCCTGGACCTGTCAAAGTGCAGAGGACGAGGCAGAGAGAGCAGAGCCTCTAGGTGTAATGACAACGCCCCCATTGCTCCTAGAGGTTCATTTGCATATATTAAACCATCATTTTTCTCAGCAGTGCGGGCACATATGAACATGGGACCAACACAGACGCCTTCAGCTGCCGAGCGCACCTGTAACAGGTCAGCCGGTGTCATAGGGACAAATCTGTAATTGAGGGCCGGTCATGACAACGATAAGGTTTGGTTCGCCAACATCTATCTCGGTTTTGCCTCCAAGGGAGATGTTGGGGGACAGTTGACTCCCCATAGATATTGGGTTATTAGCAGGATCAATCAACAATATGTAATAACCGGTGTACAAAGCATCTGGCAGCACCGACTGAGGCAGAGGGCCGACGGCTAGCACCGACTGAGGCAGAGGGCCGACGGCTAGCACCGACTGAGGCAGAGGGCCGACGGCTAGCGGGTTATCCTTTCAGGTCCTGCTTATGGCTTTCCAATGAATAAGATAACAGATAAGGGAATATACAGGATAACGTGCGAGGTAATGTAACGACACTGCAGCTCAGATGCACAGAAAATGGCTAAATCTTTATCTCTGAGCAAGAGAGCAAATTACATTGTCACTATGGTGCCAAGTGCTGACGTCCTGGATGTGACGGCTTCCTATAAGCTGCAGAAACCATAGAGCCCATTAACAGCAACCTCTGTGCACAGTCCCCGACCTTAATCAGTTTATAATCAGAACGAAAACAAAACAAAAACAATGCACTAATTGGATCGTAAACTAAAGAAATCAATTGGATGGAAAGGATTTACAAATGTAAGATCAGGAATATTGTCACATGTAGGATAGTATGAAACACGTTCTATATTTGTGTGGAATGGACATACAGATCCTGTGTGTGCTTTCTGCATACTTACATCGTTTCCATAAAAATAAAAAGACTGTCTGCAAAATGCAGGCCACAGACCCGCTGAAAATGCAGACAGCACACAGACCGCATCTATATTTTGCGGATCCGCGTTTTGGGGACCGCAAAACAGAAATGCACTGCATGGGGCCCACTTGATGACTTTACAACCAACAGAAAATCCTGTGGCCCCACGCTTGCAAGGAAACAACTGCGTCCCCCAATATCTCACCTTGACGTACATGTAATATACACCCCTCAAACTATAACAGGGGCCGCCATAGGGCCTCTACTGGTTTCACAGCGAGCCATATGGTGGCACGTGTCATCAGCTGCTATACGCATGGAGGTATAAGGAAGCATTGCTTCTAGGGGAGAATCTCTGTACGGCAGGCATCGCATGGAGGCACTAGGACGCTACGCAGCAACTGTGCACAGCCATAAGAGCCCCTTGCACAGGGCTCTGCCATCTGCCTAAGGTGGGCATGCACATTAGGCCCCATGGCATAATGTCGGTCCACGTTTTTGGTGGACTGGGTGCAGACCCATTCATTTCATTGGGCCGCAAAATATGACGACACACTGTGTGCAGACAAGGATAAGACACTTATACACGGGGTAAAATAATATAAAATAATAAAAAAATGGCGGCATGCACACAGCGGACTGCAAAATGGATCTGATCAACGTCAGCTAACCTGCAGATTCTGGCAGGACCACCTAACCACCTGCAGATATTTGGCAAATGGCAGATATTGAGGTGGATACAAATTTTAACATACCCAATCCTCTGTCACATGAAAGACACTACCAGAAGCGTGTGCCAGCTGCTTGATCAAACTGATACACACATGCACTCTCAGCCAAACCGAGTGTGCGTGTGTATGGAAGAATAGCTGAATGTGCCATTCATCTCCTAGAAGGCTCCGGCCCTAATACAAGGGATATTACAGAAACGCCAGCCGTATTTTTGAGCGCCCAATGACCAACTTGTTTTGAAAAGGTTACAGAAGTTGGATAGCCCCTTGTCCGCTGCTGCTGTGAGCTCCGGCAATGACCAGAGACCATTGGCGACATGTGCTTTTACACTTTTCACAGGGAACAGCCCGCTGACAATAGGGAGGAAATCAACCTTGGTGTGGATGTTCTCCTAGGAGCGTTTCTTCTCAGCACATTCCTGAGGACATAGGTTATGTTCTTGGGAGTGACGCTCCTAAAACTGGCCAGCCTTCAGTTTGACCGCTTCGTTCCTACTGTCAAAAAGAGCCTTAAAGGGGTTGTCTAGGTCTTTGATACTAATGACTGAAATCTGATCGGCGGTGGGGTCCAGCCCATCAGCTACTTCAAGCCGATTCTGACCGTCCATTGTATAGTGGATGAAGTTGGTAACAGATCCCAATCCCAGCAAAGTGAATGGTAACTAGCTCCATCCACTACCCAATAAAAGGAGCTACAAGGTAACAGCTGATTTGTGGGGGTTCAGGGTGTTGGACCCCTGGCAATCCGATACTGATGGCTGTCAATATCAAAATCCCAGACAACCCCTTTAAGTCTGGATAAATCTACCTATAAAGGGCTCATTCACGTGACCCCTCCATTGCCGTATTGTGGCCTGCATACGGCGGGTCCGCAATACACAGGGCACCTGCCGTGTGCATTCTGCATCACAGATGCAGATCCATTTATTTGAATGGGTCCGCAAATCCGGAGATGTGGTGCGGAACGGAACGGAACCACTACGGAGTGCTTCCTGGGGTTCTGTTCCGTGCTTCCGCATCGCAAAAAGATATAACTTGCTCTCTCTTTTTTGCAGAACGGACGGATCGCAGAGCCATTCAAGTGAATGGGTCCGCGATCCGCATGCGGCTGGCCCACGGTCGGTGCCCATGCATTGCAAACCGCACTTTGCAATCCACAGCACGGAGGACCAGCGGTCGAGTGTACGAGCCCTAACATAGATTGATCTTAAGATGAAAAATCCTACCTCACGTCAGCCGGAACAGCAAACAAGCCAGGTTTGAAACTTTTCCAACATCTTGTGTTCTTAAAAGCTTTATTTCCTGACCAGATTACGTCCAAAGCTCTTCTCCTGTAATACTGTTTTTTAGGTCATACACATTCGAGAAAAGTTGGCAAACCTGTCATTTTCAGCAGGACTCCCCGACTATATTCTGTGTGCCCTGACTCGCCCTTGATGGGGGATGGTAGGTGAAGAAGAGCAGGCCATTCACCAGGACCAATTCTGTTCATCACAGAAGGAGTCTGACCATAGCTTATTCTCCTCTCTCCACTGAGAACACATGCATGCACAGCCAAGCCTGCAAGTGTGGGGGAGTCCAGCACTAGTCCCCGAGCACGCAGATTACATTAGCCAACAGTAATGCAGTACAAGGCCTGTTTTGCGGTTTGCAAATCGGGGATCTGCACAAAACGCATACCATCCATGTTGCATCTGCATTTTTTGAAGACCTATTGACTTCAATGAGTCCATGGTCCACTTCTGAGTCCAAGTATAAGACATGTTTCAGTCTTTTTGGGGAACAGACATACGGATGCGGAAAGCACATGGATCATCCGTGTGCTTTCCACATCCATGTCTGTTCCGCAAAATGATAGAATATGTCAGCAAAATGCGGACCGTGGACCACGGCCCAAATAACAGTCCACAATCGTCAATTCGCATCGCAAAAACATAGAACATGGTCTATTTTTTTGCGGTGCGGAGGCACGGACCGAAAATCTTTGCCAGAACAACCTGCCGGAACTCATAACGCTAGTGTAGAACTAGCCAAAGGGTACTTTCACACTTGCGGCAGAGGATTCCGGCAGGCAGTTCCGTCGCTGGAACTGCCTGCCAGATCCGGCAATCCGGACGCAAACTGATGGCATTTGTCTGGATCAGTCTGTCAAATGCATTAAAATACCGGATCCATCTCTTCGGTGTCATCCGGAAAAAAGGATCAGGTATTAATTTATTTTTGGGCATTTTTAAAGGTCTGCGCATGCGCAGACCGGAAAAATGGATCAGTTTTGCCGGAACACTTAATGCCGGATCCGGCACTAATACACTTCAATGGAAATGAATGCGGTATTTTCTCCATCCAAGAAACGTAAGAGCGACTGAACTGATGCATGCTGATCTATTCAGAAGTCATTAGGATAAAACTGATCAGTTTTTTTCCAGTATAGAGACCCTAGGACGGAACTCAATACCGGAAAACAAAAAACGCTAGTGTGAAAGAACCCTAACCTGTACAGAACACGAAGAAAACTGACAAAAGTGCTAAAAATGTGCCAAAAAAGTGCTATTGGTGACGCCATTTCTGATCGAGAATAACAAACTTCTAGAATAACTAAAACATAGCAGTGTGCCAGTGTTAAGGTGGATTTAGACGGGGCGACCGATTATCGCGGAGGAATCGTTCCAGCCCGACAGTCAGCTGCTCGTTCAGTGAAGGAGACTTTGCATTTACATGCAGCGATCTCCACCACAGTATGATATAGCGATCTCTCATCCTCGTACAGATCGCCGTTTCGACCACACAATCTGCTGCCCAGAAGCCTTGATCGGTAGTGACTGCCCCAGCGACAGGATCCCACGACGATTGAGCGTTTCACTTGTTCATTGGGGGATCGGCGGCGCATTTAGGGGGCCAGATGATAGGGAACAATAATCTGGACAAATTATTGAGTTCTGATGGTTCCGAATAACGCATTTCTTTCTATAAAACCTCGTCTACACGCAACAGCAAAATAAACCATTAACTGGAGAATATGTCACCGAGACTGGGTGACTCACCGTCATATCAGCAAACCCATCAGTCAGAAAAAGTCTGCGGTACACATCAATCAAGCTGCAGCAGATAGGATGCGGATTTCCACATGCCGCCCCATTGTGTGCGCCGGCCGGTGTGTACATACGGCAGACAGCCTGTTATCTGACATGTTTACTTTAGCAGAGTACAAATCATGTATCCAGCCACTCGTACAACCCAGAAAGAACATGCTCCATACTGTCAAGAACGTTATACAAATGGCGGCGGGGGACACAGCGCAGTCACATGAGGAAAGAGCTAATGGGTTCTTGGCTAATACATATTGAACAAGGTCACATTACACATAATGGTCACAACAACCCTGGGAGACTCCCATCTGCTGAAGGATCAAAAAGGTAAAAGGATTTCCATGAGATCCAATAACCAAAGCCACAGATGCACAAGACAATATAAAGGGGGTCACCTCAAAAAGAACTATAGGGACCCCACAAACTGGTCAGCACCACCCAGCAATGGAAAAAGGACACGTCTACATGTTGGGATTGTTTACATACACTTGTCTATGGGGAGGAGCAGTGAATACATACATACACACACGCGCACGCACACACACGCACACACACGCACGCCGCTCCTCCCCTCTCCTTAGGAAGGAACTTACTAATGTATCGTGATTTTCCATATTGCTTCCTTTGCTGGCTGGATTCATTTTTTTTCAATCACATTATACAGGGGTTATTACCACTGCTGCCGCACAGATACGAGGTGGGAGCTACTGCGCATGCGTGCCCACGTGTGCTCCTACAGTCCTAGCCACCGCTTTTTCCTATAGTATGCAAGCACGACCACCGCTGCTTGATTACAGGGTGGTCGTGACCATGGAAAACGAGCCGTGTATAATGTGATGGAAAAATTAATCAAGCCAGCAAAGGAGGCAATATGGACACTCACTATACATTAGTAAGTGCCCTGTATTAAAGGGGTTCTTTCATCATGGACAATGGGGGCATTTCAATAGGATATGCCCCCATTGTCTTATAGGTGCGGGTTCCGCACCTATATTGAGGTCAAAGCCTCGCTAGTGAAGGAGGGTGCACCGCGCATGCGCTGCCGCTCTCCATTCAGTCATTCATTTTCCATGGGGCCGGCCGTCGGACCCATAGAAATGAATGGGAGCGGGGGCCACTCATGCACGTTTCGCTCCCATTCACTTCTTGGGGAGCCGAATTGGTGATGGCTGGACTGGAGTCCTCCAGCCACCACCTTGCGGGGCTCCGTTCTCTATATACGGTAGGTACGGGTCCCAGCGGTGGGACCCGCACCTATAAGACAATGGGGGCATATCCTAGGCGATATGCCCCCATTGTCTATGATGAGGCAACCCCTTTAACTTCCTCTACACGATAAATGCCATTTGCTGAAGTAACACAACCCCTTTGATGTTGATGATAATATTTCACGGCTTTCTAATTCACTGTATGTTTCAATTCATCCACATTTTCAAAATCTCTAATTCTTGCAATCAGTGAATGGGAACAGGTTTGCCTATGTCCAGGGTTGAGACATAGAAACACCAAGGGGGTCATTTACTATTCTGAAAAACGCCTATATTAGGCATATTTCTGGCACACATTGCGGCGCAAAGGTTATTTGCGCCACGACTTTAACCCCGCTCACTCCAGGTCTATAAAAAAAACAAAAAAAACAAAAAAAAAACAAACATGGCATGGGTGGGGAATTATTCATCTGTTTTAGGCGTAGAAAATGGTCTAAAATGTAAGCCAGCAAGTAAGCACTGGATACGTTGAAGTTATGTAGAGGCCGGCGCCTCTTCATAACTTCAGCGGATCCACTGGAAGCTTAAAGGGCTTCTGTCACCCCCCAAAAGTATTTTTTCATTTTTGGGCTAATTAAAATCCATACACTGCGATTTTTTTATATATAGTGCTCTTACCCTTTTCTGTTGTCTAGTTTCTTTAAAAAAACTCACTTTTATAATAATATGTAAATTACCTCTCTACCAGCAAGTAGGGCGGTTACTTGCTGGTAGCCGCTGCATCCTCCTTTTAAAAAAAACGCCCCCGCCTCCTGTTGATTGACAGGGCCAGCGAGCGCTCTCGTCCCCTGGCTCGCGCCTGCGCCGTACCGGTCTTCAGTCGGCGCAGGCGCACTGAGAGGAGGACGCTCGCTCGGCCTCAGTGCGCCTGCGCTGGGTGTAGATGTGACGTCATCAGCGCAGGCGCACTGAGGATGGAGCGGCCGAGCGAGCGTCCTCCTCTCAGTGCGCCTGCGCCGACTGAAGACCGGTACGGCGCAGGCGCAAGATTTAGAACGCAGACAGGGCCAGCCAGAGGATGAGAGCGCTTGCTGGCCCTGTCAATCAACAGGAGGAGGGGGCGTTTTTTTAAAACAAGGATGCAGCGGCTACCAGCAAGTAACCGCCCTACTTGCTGGTAGAGAGGTAATTTACATATTATTATAAAAGTGCGTTTTTTAAAGAAACTAGACAACAGAAAAGGGTAAGAGCCCTATATATTGAAAAATCGCAGTATAAGGATTTTAATTAGCCCAAAAATGAAAAATTACTTTTGGGGGGTGACAGATGCCCTGGCATCTAAAATGCTGGTCTTAATAAATGACCCCCCTCCCAAATACTTTTTCTCATCTGAAAGTTTGCTACAGTTGTATCCAGTCAGAGCAATTCTCTGTGAGCCAAGAAGCCTGGACTGATATAGTGGAACAAATTGGGTTTGTGTCGCAACTGCTGATGTATATAGCTACTTCTCAGAAGGACTCTTATACGGGGAAGGCCGAGTCTTTACTTTTGAAAAATTACAGTCATGGCTTTGGCTTTAAAGAAAACGGAGTACAGCACCCAGCTATCTCCAGCAGTCCCATAGAGATGAACGGAGAGGCGTTGCACTTGCTTGACAGCTACTCCACTCATACAGGGCACAAGACCCGTCGTGATCAGTGAACGAACCCCTAGCAATCAAACATATCCCCTATATGCCATGAAGTTCCCCAACACCCAAGCATAGATACACTGTTGCCTCATATATATATATATATATTTTACGTGGCAACAATGTAACAACATTTCACAAGCGATTACTAGGGACCTGGAAAGAAGGGCGAACACAAAGCACAAGGTGGATGCAGAACAAAAAAGTTATTCAGAAAAAGGGTGAAAACAGCTAAATGAAGTCATTATTCCTAGGCTTTGGCTTAGGGGGATGGGAACGATCTAACCCGAGTACAGTGAGCCAGCCACACCTACCCCATGTGCAACTTAACTTACCAAGTTTTTCCACCAGTTTAAGCATCACCCCTCCAATATGTACATCTCCAGTGACTCTGAGTGTAACATCCCGGTTCAGATCTGTCACATTGATATTCAGCTCCCAAGTTCCATCAGCGTAGCAGCCATCTGGCATCCGTATACCGTCCAGAGCCATCGTTCTCTTCCTGCGAGGAGAGGAAATGACAATCCCATTAGCCAGGAGCCATATATGTATATATATGCACTGTACAGTAGTCATATCCTCCACCACGGGACACATACTGATCATCCCCCAAAGCATCTGATAACATCCAATACTGAAACTTTATAAAACACATCTGAGAAATTCACAGCAAAAGACACAATGAAAAAAGCACAGGGAAATCCCAGCAGAATTATTTTTTTATTTCACTATCCCCACCCAGGACTGCAGAGCTTTAACACAAGCAGCAACAGCTCACCGAAGCCAGCGATATAAAGGAAATTATTCAAGATGAGCATTAAAACCACAAGATGTTATGTATAACCCCTCCAGAAAAAAAAGGGAACAAAGATTTACTGTAAGTCATAATCTGCTGCCATAAACACCACATTACACATAAAGCACATGGCCTGGTGCACAATTATAACAGTAGCCTATTATTTATAAAACACTAAATATCAATATATACAAAAACAACAAACATTAGAAGATACAGATTGATTACAGAATCCAAAACAAACAGGACCACAAAAGGGACAAGAATACAATCTATTCAGTGGTCCACCGGCTGATCTGGGACTACAAATCAAAGCATGCCCTTCCTACAAATACTACAAAACAGACTTATAATAGACTCCGATTCCCCCCAGAGCTTACGCTCTAAACAGCCAGAAGGGGCTCCATTTGCTATGGCACCGCAAGTCCAAGAACACCCTGACAACATTCACGCCTCAATACAATAGAGGTCCGTTGGCTATCCCAGCTGTTGTGGGACCACAAGTCCAAGCATTCCATGCTGTCATTCATGGTCTTATTCCCCACTACAAACCATATGACCCAAGTGCAAGCACACCCAGCCAGCAACGACAACAGTTGCACCTCATAAGGCCTCGTACACGTGACCGTATTACAGTCCAGATCAGCAAACTACAGCTACCGTCCAAATTTTTCTCACTCCTGTCAGTAGAAATGACTATTCTCACCTGAGATATGGACAAGAATAGAACTTGCTCTTTAATTTTGCGGACAGTTTTTTTTTTTTTTTTTTTTTTTTTTTGCTGAAGCATAGGAATGAATGGGTTCACACGCAATCCCCCAGAAATGCGGGTAGCAGACAGATGGAAAATACGGACCTTTGCATGAGTCTTAGGGTTCATGCACATAACTGTATGTATGTTGCAGTCTGCAAAAAACAAACAAATAAAAAAAAACACAGATGACATCCGTGTGACGTCCGTGTTGCATCAGTTTTTTTTTTGGGAGGATCCATAGTAACAACGCCGGACATTTAAATTTTTTTGCGAAAGAGACATGTGGACATACAGGTACACGGTGTCATTTCAGTTTTTTTGTGGCTCCATTGAAATGAATGGTTTCGCATATGGGCCACAAAAATAAAAAACGGAACAGACACAAAAATACATTCGTGTGCATGAGCCCTTAAGGTCTGCCACTAAAAGTCAAAACATGCCTTTCCTACAGATACTACAAGACTCTGATCCCAAGAGCTTACACTTTAAGCAGCCAGAAGGGCTCCATTGGCTGCGGTACTGCGAGTCCAAGCACACCCTGACAGCATTTACACCTCAATATCAGAGCTGACAATATAACAGAGGTCCAGTGGCTACCCCAGCTGTTGTAGAACCACAAGTCCAAGCATTCCCCGCTATCATTTATGGTCCTATCCCTCTACTAAATACCATATGGCCTAAGAGTAAAATCAGTGTGTGTGTCTTCAAAGTGGAGCCTCAGCTTCCCCAGCAGCAGCAGCCCCTCCTAGCTCAGGGCTTCCTCCCCTACCATCCAGGATCCCTCACTAGCTCCTCTCTGCTACTTTGTAGCCATGCAGATCCTCCATGTAGCTGTCTGCACACATTATGCTCTGTGCAAACCGTTGTTCACCTGTTCCTTTCCAACTTATCCAACCGGTCTGTCTGCTTCCAGCCTGGGAGGAATATTAACTTTCCATGGGGAGGGGGGGACTAGGCAGGAGCATGGCTGGGGGGGGGGATGGGATAGAGAGAGATGCATCCATGGAGTGCACACTTACCTCTAGTCTGGTCTCCTGGGCTTGGACAATGTTGCAGGGATTCCTCAGGAAGATCCACAGGGAGCAGGAGGGCAGCTTCCCTTGTGCAGGGCAGTGTGAGCTCTGCTAATGGAGTCCCCCAGGCTGCAAGGCTCTGGGCTCACGTCACTGCTGCTCAATCTGCTGCAGTCACTCCCCTCTCTATTCCCCTTTTTCTTTGCTCAGACTCACAACTGAGTGAAGGAGGAGGAAGAGCTGGAGGAGGGGAGCAGAAGCAGGGGAAAAAAGTTTTTAGGAGTTCAGATGCTTGGATCCTGCACACTCAGTGCAAGTCTTGAGGAGGCTGCTGCTGCTGCTGCCCTTTTATGGAAGTGAATAAAACTCCAGGATTGGATCCAACATCCGGGAATCAGGGTGGAAGGGGGGTGGGAGAGAAGGCTGGAGGGGATGCTGTCCCGTTATACAGCTCTGGAGCTGCAGAACATTGGCCTCCAGATGTTAAAGAACCTCCCTCCCCCCACTGCCAGCAGCTGGAGGATGTGGAAGTCACAGGCTGCTGCTGCTGCAGGACCTCTTTGCTTATAGAAGAGTCAGTCATCTGGGATGACATCATCAGGGTGGGAGCTCCTCAGTACTAAAGATGAGGAATATGCACATTCAAAGTGATGTTAAACGTTTACTTGACTTGTGTAATATAAGTTGGTTTATTTTTTATTAAATGTTTATCACAATATAAGTATAAATATATAAAAAATACTCAGAGACACCAATATGTCTAATAGAAAAGTTTACATTTTTTACATTATTTTATTTATTTATTTACATAACAACTTTGGTGATACTTTAACACACAGTAATAAGGGCTCATGCACATGAACTTGTACGGGCTGTGCTGCGGTCCGCAATCAGCAAGGTACGGAGCGGGGCAGAGGCACGGAACACTACGGAGCGCTTCCGTGGGATTTCGCTCAGTGCCTCTGCACTGTAAAAAAATAGAACATGTTCTATATATATATTATTTTTTTTTGCGGTGTGGACTAAATCTTCACGTTCATGGGTCTGCATCCAGAAATGGCGGCCGGTGCCTGTACATTGCAGACCCCTATTGGCGGTATTCAGCACGGCCATGGGCTGCGCACATTCAGACTGCCAAGAATCAAATTGCACAGGCTTAAAAGGACCAGTACATGCTGTACGGGTCTGTTTATGCCCCATCTCTGGAAATAGGTTTCATCCGTTACACAGCTTTTAGTGCCAAAAGTACTGAAGTGCTATGGGGCCCCCCAGAGAGAGGGCCGAAATTTACAAGTGAGTGAAAATACAGCAGAAAAATCCACTGCAGGGATCAGCAAAAACGCTTCCGTCACTGATAATACAGCCATCTGCATCCGTTATGAACGGATCCGGTTGTATCATCTTTAACATAGCCAAGACTGATCCGTTTTCTATTGTGTCAGAGAGAATGTCCCCATTGACTTGCATTGTGGCGGGTCATGACGGATCGGTTTTGCTACGCATCTCGGGACGGAAAGAAAACTGCAGCTTACTCTCCGGTATGGGAATGCAACCAAATGGAACAGAATGCATTTTGGAGCTCTCCGTTCTGTTCAGTTATGTTTTCTCCCCATTGACAATGAATGGGGACAAAACGGGAGCATTTTTCTCCGGTATCGAGATCCTATGACGGATCTCAATACCGGAAAATAGCAACGCTAGTGTGAAAGTAGCCTTACATGCCGTTTTTCCCATGGAAAATTCAGCAGATTTCACCCCTCTCCATTGCAAAGGGTGAAATCTGAAGGAGAAATCCACTGTGCAAATTTTTCCGCTGCATTTTTTGTATACAGCGTGTGGATGAGAATTCAAACATTCACATCCACTTTGCTGGTACTGTACAATTCTGCCACACCAAAATCCGCAACAGCAAATCCGGAGCTTATCAGTCGCATGTGACCCCTGCCTAAGGGCTCATTCACACAACCGTGGTTTTTGTCCGCAAAAAATGCGGCTCGGGTGCGGACCCATTCGCTTCAATGGGGCCGCAAAAGATGCAGACAGCCCTCCGCGGGCTGTCCACATCCGTTGCTCCATTCCGTGGTGCCGCAAAAAAATGATGAGGCAAGTCCTATTCTTGTCTGTTTTGTGGACAAGAATAGGCATTTCTATAATGGGCCTCCTGTTGCATTCCGCAAATTGGGGAAGGCACACGGGCGGCAACCGTGTTTTGCATGGTCGTGTGAATAAACCCTAACACTCAGCATCTTTTAGCAACCATCAGTGAAAAACTCATTGCATCCAGATGTCTTCCGTTTTTCACACAAGCCCTATTCATTTCTATAGGGCCAGGGCTGCATGAAGAGCGCACAATATAGAACATGCTTTAATTTTTCCTGAACGCAGAAATGATCAGTGATAACCAATGCTCGTGTGCACAGACCCATTGAAATGAATGGGTCAGGATTCAGTCTGGACGCTGTCTATTTGCAAAATGCATCGCATCCGGATAGAAAACTTGCTTATGTGAAAGAGGCCTAACAAACAAGGAATTGGGGGAATTAGTCTTCGACACCTATCATGCGACCAAAGATCGCTGTATAGCACTGTTGGATTTTTTGTGATTTTGGGGTCAATGTAACTTGCCAGTTGCAATGCAACCCTATTTAGTTCTATAGCTACAGTGCTGCACAGCAATCTTTGGCCATGGCCAAGATCACCGTGTAGCCCCAGCCTTAACCCAAGGATCCTGAAAAGAGATTATGGGCAAATAAGCACCAAGTCCCCCCTGTTCCAGCATGCTGGTGGTTCAGTCACCCCAAAGCTAGTGACAGGTTCCCTTTAACACCACCGCACCCCTAAACAACCTGGGGCAGGAGGACTTGATGCTTGTTTGCCCATAATCTCTTTTCAACCAGGAAGAATATGACTTCCCTGCAGCTGATCTGCTCTTTTCCCTGACTTACTCCCATGGGTGGATTTGACATTTCTGGGGATCCAAGTAAAGTTATGTCTGGAGGCCCCTGTCACATAATGCTAAGCCTCACCCCATGAGCCCACTAAGCTCTGCCCCCATCGGCCAACTAAGCCCACGCTCACCTTAGCTGGGCCACCTGAGGGCTTCTGCTACTGCTCTACAGCTGGGAAGGGCCCCTCAACCCCAGATCCCTATGGATCTGAACAGGCAATATGTTCACCCTTTGGTGGTCAGCAGTGGGGCTCCTGATCTCTGGGGCCTAAGCATTTGCATGGTGGTAAAGCCTGCTCCTGTTTATAATGGAAACCATTCTAAGCTAGACCCTGAACAAGGGGCGGATTGTCCTTAGACCCTATAGGGAAATTTCCTGGTGGGCCGATGCCCAAGCCCCCATCTCTGCCACTGGCTGGGTACATAATGAGCACTCAGTGGTAAGTAACACTGTGAGACTCAGTGACTTATGTACCAGGACAGCAACTGCACATGCCGCCTGAATTCAACCGCTGCGGCCCACATCTCACCTCCTAAGCCCCCCTTTGGGGGCAATATATTGTGCTGCACTGTGGTGTATGGTTCTGCTGGGATGGTGTTTTGCTCTATGGTATTGCTGACCCCCCCCCCCCCCCTACTTGTGTTGCCCCACCTTCTGTTAATTTGGACCCCCCTACAACATGGGGACACTTTTTTTCTTTTTTTTTTTCCAGGGCCACTTTAAGTTCCCAGTACGTTTCTGCCCTGAACAGAGCAAACCTCAAGAGTCAACGGACAACCTAAAAAGTTCTTGTTGTTGTCTAAAAATCTCTAACATGGACAGTGATCCTTTCATTTGGAGCATTAGAAGAAGCAGCCTGGCCAGCTCCATCATGGTATGGGGCACTCAGGGCTCCTTACTTGGTATGTCAGGTGGCAGTAAGGCAATGGGTGGCACTTCCATGAGGTTGTCTTACTCCAATTATGACTTGTCCCATTGGATATTCAGAGATGCTTCCAATAAGATAACCTATATTTCCCATTGCTTATATAGTGTTGACATATTTTGCAGCGCCTTTCTCCGTCCACATTCACATAACAACCAATTAGTGCTATTTTTAATTGATTAAAAAGCATAACTGGAGAGAATTTGGTGAGTAAATGACAAGCTGCCCCTTTAAAAAAAAGGATACATAGAAGGACATTTTGAAACACGTTCAGGCTTCTTTGTGGCGACTTGTAAGAAATGTAAAAACAATCACTGGAAAAGTCTTAAATGTATTTATACTGCAAAATATGAAATTACCCCAAAATCCTAAAGTAGATCAGCACTTGGATTCCCATCTCATTCTTGGACCTGCATTAGGACATACAAATGAGCAGCAGCAGCACTAGGTAATTATTTGCATACAGAGTGAGCCGGGTAAATGATTGGCAGCTCTAGAAAATAATCAACTTTTTGCAAACCGTAAGAAACTATACAGGGGTACAGTGTCATAAATTACTAAACCAGTCTAGGAACAGGAGGACATAGAGGCATGCTTATCCTTCTAAGCCCTTATCACTAGGGCAGATTAAAAAAGCATCCTCCAAAATTCTTAAATGTTATGTCCACAAATTTTTAACCAGTCTGATTTATTTAATTAAGTTATATATTGAGTCCCTTTGTAAATACATTACTTATCCTGTACTGATCCTGAGTTACATCCTGTATTATACCCCAGAGCTGCACTCACTATTCTGCTGGTGCAGTCACTGTGTACATACATTACTTATCCTGTACTGATCCTGAGTTACATCCTGTATTATACCCCAGAGCTGCACTCACTATTCTGCTGGTGCAGTCACTGTGTACATACATTACTTATCCTGTACTGATCCTGAGTTACATCCTGTATTATACTCCAGAGCAGCACTCACTATTCTGCTGGTGCAGTCACTGTGTACATACATTACTTATCCTGTACTGATCCTGAGTTACATCCTGTATTATACTCCAGAGCAGCACTCACTATTCTGCTAGTGCAGTCACTGTGTACATACATTACTTATCCTGTACTGATCCTGAGTTACATCCTGCATTATACTCCAGAGCTGCACTCACTATTCTGCTGGTGCAGTCACTGTGTACATACATTACTTATCCTGTACTGATCCTGAGTTACATCCTGTATTATACTCCAGAGCTGCACTCACTATCCTGCTGGTGCAGTCACTGTGTACATACATTACTTATCCTGTACTGATCCTGAGTTACATCCTGTATTATACTCCAGAGCTGCACTCCCTATTCTGCTGGTGCAGTCACTGTGTACATACATTACTGATCCTGTACTGATCCTGAGTTACATCCTGTATTATACTCCACAGCAGCACTCACTATTCTGCTGGTGCAGTCACTGTACATACATTACTTATCCAGTACTGATCCTGAGTTACATCCTGTATTATACTCCAGAGCTGCACTCACTATTCTGCTGGTGCAGTCACTGTGTACATTACATTACTTATCCTGTACTGATCCTGAGTTACATCCTGTATTATACTCCAGAGCTGCACTCACTATTCTGCTGGTGCAGTCACTGTGTACATTACATTACTTATCCTGTACTGATCCTGAGTTACATCCTGCATTATACTCCAGAGCTGCACTCACTATTCTGCTGGTGCAGTCACTGTGTATATACATTACATTACTTCTCCTGTACTGATTCTGAGTTACATCCTGAAATTATACTCCAGAGCTGCACTCACTATTCTGCTGGAGGAGTCACTGTGTACATACATTACTTATCCTGTACTGATCCTGAGTTACATCCTGTATTATACTCCAGAGCTGCACTCACTATTCTGCTGGTGGAGTCACTGTGTACATACATTGCATTACTTATCCTGTACTGATGCTGAGTTACATCCTGTATTATACTCCAGAGCAACACTCACTATTCTGCTGGTGCAGTCACTATGTACATACATTACTTATCCTGTACTGATCCCTAGTTACATCCTGTATTATACTCCAGAGCTGCACTCACTATTCTGCTGGTGGAGTCACTGTGTACATACATTACTTATCCTGTACTGATCCTGAGTTACATCCTGTATTATACTCCAGAGCTGCACTCACTATTCTGCTGGTGCAGTCACTGTGTACATACATTACTTATCCTGTACTGATCCTGAGTTACATCCTGTATTATACTCCAGAGCTGCACTCACTATTCTGCTGGTGGAGTCACTGTGTACATACATTACATTGCTTATCCTGTACTGATCCTGAGTTACATCCTGTATTATACTCCAGAGCTGCACTCAATATTCTGCTGGTGCAGTCACTGTGTACATAGATTACTTATCCTGTACTGATCCTGAGTTACATCCTGTATTATACTCCAGAGCTGCACTCACTATTCTGCTGGTGCAGTCACTGTGTACATACATTACTTATCCTGTACTGATCCTAAGTTTTACATCAAGACACTGAGGCTCCTATTGCTATCCCTTTCTTTACTGTCCACCAATAGCAGCAAATAATACATTTTACTAAATTAAGAAAGACATGAAACCATGGTAACAAGGTCCCTCCCCTGACAGCCCCCTATAATAGGCAGCTCCTCCTCTGGACCTTCCTCTTTCTTTGCTGCTGCCACCAGATAAGTGCACCTCTGTATGATACCTCTTGAGGTGTCTATTGTTTCTATTGTCTTGTCTTTGGCTGTATTTCTCCTATTATTTTTTCTTTTGTATTCCCCAGTATTGGGGAGGCTTGTTGTCGCCTCCCTTCCTAATTTTGGCCTCTTGCTGCCCCATTTTAGGCGCTTTCTCTCCTCCCGTTGTCTCCCTACCCTCCGCCACCCCTGACGCGGCTCTGCCCGCCCCTCTTATCTCCAGCTTCGTTCCGGTCCCCTCTTCCTCCTTCCTCGCGCTGCGCTTGGCCTGTCCCGCGCTCTCCTTTGTTCCCCGGCGGCCATGAGATCTCGGCGGCAATCTTGCGCGCCTTTTCTCCTTTCGCCTGCTGTCCCGAGATCTCAGGAGATTCCGGCGGCCTTTCACACACCGCCTTCTCGCGAGATCTCGGCGGCCATAGTTCCTTCACCTTGCGGCTCGTCAGGTGCGAGCTCCCGGTCTCCCGCTGCTGCTGTGCCGTTTGTTGGGTGATTTCACAGTAGGAACCTCCTTGTGCCCTATCTTCTATTTGTATTCCCCTTGGGGCCATCTGTTATCCGGTCATGCCTCACTCTGACCCCCCCCCCCCAATACAAATAGCCCCCCCTCATCCCCTGAGGGAACTCTGCAAACTGGGGGAGATGCCCAGGCACTGGCGCTACAGTTCTCTGTTCATAGTGCCATCATAGCAGCCATGGGCTCCATGTCCTCTATTTTGTCACTAAGCATTTCCCAGCCCTTGTCTGCTCACCCTCCTAGAGGGACCTTACAAGCCGCCCCCTCTAATGCTCCGCAGCCTACCAATTTGGACCCTTCTGTATCACAGGAGACAATGACTGGTGTGCATACGGCCACCCTTGAGAACGTGCTGAGATCACGTAAAAGAGCCTTACCGCGCCAGGCAGAACGGGCACGGCTATGGAAGTGCGCTAGAGCACAACATGATAGTGAGCCTGACTCCAAAAGGGGTTCAGATGAGGAGGCTTTCGCGGACGCTAGTCACGATTAGGAGGAGGAGACCCCTGATCCACATTCGGCCCATAACTGCCCCACTCCTTCCACTTCCGTGGTCAGGGATTCTGCTTCCTCCTCCACCAATAATTTATCCACCTCCCTAGTAGACCCAGCGGGTGAACCCATGTTTGATCCGGATGCCCTCCATCATCCGAGATTGGCGGAGTGGCTTCCGGCTGATCACGTGGGCAGATACCTAGAACACTGGGTGCGTCGCCCCCTCAGTAAGGAGACTCAGGTCGGAGTGTCCCAAGGCCTTTAGTCCCCAATAAAGTGTGTGACACCCCGTTACAAAGGATAGAGTTTTTGGGCTTCACCATGGACTCGATTGCGGAATCGCTCAGTCTCCCGACAACTAAGTTACGCTCTATACGCAAGGAGCTCAGGCACGCTCTGTCCGCTCCCCATTTGTCTCTGCGCCATCTAGCCCGAATCATCGACCTGTTGGCTTCCTCGATTCAAGCCGCGTTCCAGGCTTCGTTGCATTACCGCGCACTTCAGCGACTGAAGATCGCACACCTTCGTTCCGGTGCTGCGTTTGCGGATTCGGTGGTCCTGGATTCGAAAGCTCGAGAGGAACTCCACTGGTGGATCAACAACCTGGAGGCGTGGAACAGCAGGGCGATTTTCGGGTTCCAGCCCGAATTCCTCCAAGGCGGGGGGGCTCACTGCAACGGGATCTCTACAGGCGGACGTTGGTCGGAGGACGAGACACTTCTCCACATTAATGCTTTGGAGCTTCTGGCAGGCTCCTTTGCCATTCGGAGCTTCACCAATGGGATTGCCCACACGTGCATCAGATTACGTATGGACAATGTCTCGGCTGTACGTTACGTCAACCATTTGGGCGGAACACACTCTGCGACACTAGCACGTTTGTCAAAGGAATTTGGGTCTTATTGCCTCTCCAAGGATATCATGGTTCAGGCGGAATACCTTCCGGGTCTCCACAACAGTCGAGCAGATTGGAGTTCCCAATACATGGACGGCAGCGATTGGAAGCTGGCTCCGGAAGTCTTCTCTGCAATATCACTCGTTTGGGGTCCTTTTGTCATAGACCTTTTCACCTCGCGACAACACTCAGCTTCCTCGCTTCTTCAGCTGGCGCACGGACCCGGAGGCAGGGGCGGTGGACGCTTTCCTTCAAGACTGGTCCGATTCTCTTCTTTATGCGTTTCCACCTTTCGCAATGATCCCAAGGATGCTGCTTCAGACTCGTCGCCAGTTGGCCGACCTGGTCGTGGTGATCCCCTTTTGGGGGAACTCAGGCTTGATTTCCGGCTCTTCTGGAACTCATCGTAGATGTGCCTCTTCTTCTGCCGAGTCACGTGGATCTTCTCCGCGACCCTCAGGGGCTTCACCACCCGCTCCTGCTGGACGGATCCCTTCAGTTGCTAGCATGCTGGATCTCAGGACACCCGGAGAGGTCGAGGGCATTTCAGACGCAACTAGACGCCTCCTAGACAACGCATGGGCTCCCGGCACAAGAAAATCTTATAGGGCGGCCTGGAGAACTTGGGCTAGCTGGTGCTTAGAACGGGACCTGGATCCCGTTTCGGCACCTGTGACTCACCTGTTACAGTTCTTCACCTCCTTATTTGAGGCGGGAAAGGTTTATCGGACGACTAACCTCTTTAGGTCTGCCATTTCCTCTACACATCAGGGTTTTGAGGGCACCCCTGCGGGACAACATCCTTTGGTTTGTCGCTTATTGCGCGGCGCTCGCTTGGCTCGCCCTCCCCAGCCTAATTTTTCTACGGCTTGGGATGTTTCGTTGGTATTTTCCTTCTTTTCTTATGGCCCAGTAATCCGGAGCTCTCTTTGTGACAGCTGTCGGCCAAGTTATTGGTGCTCTTTTGCCTTATTTCTTGCAAAAGGGTCTCTGACATTCGAGCCCTCGATCTTGACGCCAGATCCTTTACCCCTGAAGGCGTCACCTTCAACATTTCCCGACGCACCAAGACCAACATCAGATTGGTTTAGTATCCCAGTCTCCCGGCATCGCCGGCTCTCTGTCCAGTCGCCTGTTTACGGGAGTATGAATCCCGGACGATGGCTCATCGTTCTCCTATGGTTTTTCAACTTTTCCTTTCCATTCGCCATCCTTTCGGCCCTCTCCAGCCCTACTTTGGCTCGTTTGGATGAAGTGGGTTATGTCCCTGGCTGGTGTGGATACTTCCATCTTCTCCGCACATTCGGCGAGAGGTGCGGCCGCCACCTCTTTGGCGATTTAGGGGGCAAATTTGGAGGAAATCTTACGTTTAGCTGACTGGTCTAGGGTCACGACGTTCAGGGAATTTTTTTTTTCTCCTCCTCATGTGTTTTTATCAATAATTAACCAGCTTTGAACTTGCAATAGGAGCCTCCGTGTCTTGATGTAAAACTGCATGATTTTCCTAGTCTATGACGTAAAGTCATGGTTTTATTAAAGACACGGAGGCGAGTATTGCCCGTCCTTGTTTGCCCCTCCCTTATTAATGCTAATGGACATTTATATTTGTATTATTTATTATGCCTGCATTTAGATGATTTTGACTGGCCAGCGAGTTTGGTGTCTACGCACTATTTATTTCCCTATATTCTCAATTTTTTCTCTTTTCAGGTTGAAGTTTCTACCGACCACGACATACCACATTTTTTGTTCTCCTTCTCACAAGTTGGCCACGTTGGCTTCGTGGTGCAGTTCTGAGACGGTTTTTCCTCCAGTTGCACGGTTCCAGTTCAGGATTCGGTTCGTGGTTCCAGTTCGTGTCTCCGGCCTTGGTGTCAGATTCACAAAGAAAGAGGAAGGTCCAGAGGAGGAGCTGCCTATTATAGGGGGCTGTCAGGGGAGGGACCTTGTTACCATGGTTACATGTCTTTCTTAATTTTGTAAAATGTATTCTTTGCTGCTATTGGTGGACAGTAAAGAAAGGGATAGCAATACTCGGCTCCGTGTCTTTAATAAAACCATGACTTTACGTCATAGACTAGGAAAATCATGCAGTTACATCCTGTATTATACTCCAGAGCTGCACTCACTATTCTGCTGGTACAGTCACTGTGTACATACATTACTTATCCTGTACTGATCCTGAGTTACATCCTGTATTATACTCCAGAGCTGCACTCACTCTTCTACTGGTGCAGTCACTGTGTACATACATTACTTATCCTGTACTGATCCTGAGTTACATCCTGTATTATACTCCAGAGCTGCACTCACTATTCTGCTGGTGCAGTCACTGTGTACATACATTACTTATCCTGTACTGATCCTGAGTTACATCCTGTATTATACTCCAGAGCTGCACTCACTCTTCCACTGGTGCAGTCACTGTGTACATACATTACTTATCCTGTACTGATCCTGAGTTACATCCTGTATTATACTCCAGAGCTGCACTCACTCTTCTACTGGTGCAGTCACTGTGTACATACATTACTTATCCTGTACTGATCCTGAGTTACATCCTGTATTATACTCCAGAGCTGCACTCACTATTCTGCTGGTGGAGTCACTGTGTATATACATTACTTATCCTGTACTGATCCTATGTTACATCCTGTATTATACTCCAGAGCTGCACTCACTATTCTGCTGGTGCAGTCACTGTGTACATACATTACTTATCCTGTACTGATCCTGAGTTACATCCTGTCTTATACTCCAGAGCTGCACTCACTATTCTGCTGGTGCAGTCACTGTGTACATACATTACTTATCCTGTACTGATCCTGAGTTACATCCTGTATTATACTCCAGAGCTGCACTCACTATTCTGCTGGTGCAGTCACTGTGTACATACATTACTTATCCTGTACTGATCCTGAGTTACATCCTGTATTATACTCCAGAGCTGCACTCAGTCTTCTACTGGTGCAGTCACTGTGCACATACATTACTTATCCTGAGTTACATCCTGTATTATACTCCAGAGCTGCACTCACTATTCTGCTGGTGCATTCTCTGTGTACATACATTACTTATCCTGTACTGATCCTGAGTTACATCCTGCATTATACTGCAGAGCTGCACTCACTATTCTGCTGGTGCAGTCACTGTGTACGTTGTACTCCACAGGCTCCTCCAGTCTTTCATGGTATAAGGAACCACTCCACAACCTTCTCATACTTAAACCTTTGGGGGGAGACTTATCAAAACTGGTGTAAAGGAAAACTGCCTTCATTTCCCCCTTTGCAACCGATCAGATTGATCCTTTCATTTTCCAAAGGAACTGAGAAAAATAAAAGGTGGAATCTGATTGCTAGTGGCAACTAAGCCAGTTTTACTTTACACCAGTTTAGATAAGTTTCCCTGTTTTAATTGCTCATTGTTTTTAAGGGCTCTGCTTGCTGTAAGGAAATGGAAATATTCCTGTTTATACTCACAGGCTAAAAGACTGCGTTAAAGCCATTCGCACAGCTGAAGGTCTGCTGCAATACGTCAGTATAGGTAGAGCTTTCCTCCGGGAGGAGATGTGTGTCCCTGCATTTAGCTCACAGTGGATTAATACGCTGGTATATTTTAATCATACGCAATCACATTTCCACCTGCGTCATCCAGTGATTCAACATACCCTGTTCATCCTGGTCTTCCTGGTTCATGCCAGGGATCAGGAAGAATGCATTGGAAGGCCTTGTGACAATCTGTAGGGGTACGTGTAGCTATACCGTAGAGCCGCCCTAAAGAGACGTTTCATTTGCCGCCAGTATTACCAGTATAGCTCTGTCCTCTGGGCGTTTCGCTCAGGAATTAGCTGAGTATACTATATAAAGTCTGACAGGCGGAGAGGGCGAGAGCCAGCAGTCAGTGGGAGTGCGCCTGACATCAGCCTCTGCGCTGAAATTAATGATGCCTCTGCTCTAGGTGATATTTCGCGTGAATCCAAACCCCTGAGCTTTGGGTCCTTATTTGGATATCACAGATGGAGAAGGCCCAGGCTGTTAGAAGCTGCAAACACTGGGAGCCGAGCACAGTTCCAGCTGCAGAGTATGATGCAAGACCCGCCGCCTTCCAATAATTACATCCCGTCCCTGGAAATCCCGGATTCCATCTTTGTATTGTCCAATAAATCTGCAATCCTGAGAGACGGAAAGAGCCCCACGTCTTCTTTCTGGTTACAGTTTAGCAGCGTGCAGCATTCCTGTCCCATCATAGTGGGGAGGTGTATACAGCCTTCAGGGCACAAATGCGGTATCTTAAAGGGAGCCTGTCACCGTGTAAATGCAGTGTAATCTACAGGCGGCAGGTTATAGAGCAGGAGGAGCTGAGCAGACTGATATATAGTTTTATGGAAAAAGATTTTGTATCATTTGTAATTTACCCATTTACATTCCTGCTTTAAAGTCCAGGAGGCGGTCCTATCAGTGATTGACAGCTGTCTCTGTATACACAGTCATGGGGGCAGGATGTCAATCACTGATAGGACCGCCTCCTGGACTTCAAAGCAGTAATGTAAATGGCTAAATTACAAATTATACAAAATCTTTTTCCATAAAACTATATATCAATCTGCTCAGCTCCTCCTGCTCTATAACATGCCGCCTGTAACTCCAACACCATGTTTAATGTGACAGGTTCCCTTAAAATTTTTGGGTATTTTTTATTTATTTTTTTAAACTGGGCTAATAAATTAGTAAGCTTTACAGTACCCACTGAAGTGGACACCCATACCACAATCCTTCTAGGTATCATGCTGGTCTTTTATTCATTGGCATCAGTGTTGCCTGTTCTTTTTTAAGCTGTCATCCATTAGGACACAGTTAGGCCTCATGCACACGACCGTAGCCATCTTGCAGTCCACAAATCGTGGATCTGAAAAACACTGGTACCGGCCTGTGTGCCCTCCGCATTTTTCCAGACATACAGACAATAGGACATGCTCTATCTGTTTTGTGGGAAGGACATACGGACGTGCTGTTCGCATTTTTTGTGGCCCCATAGAAATTAATGGGTCTGCCTCTGATTCGCGAAAAATGCACATGAGATGCGGACCAAAAAGCCAGTCGTATGCTGGGGGCCTTATAATGAGCGACTCTTCTTAAAGGGCATCTGTCAGCAGATTTGTCCCTATTGCACCGGCTGACCTGTTCCATGTGCTCTTGGCAACTGAAGACATCTGTGTCGGTTCCATGTTCATATGTGCCCTAATTGCTGAGAAAAACAATGTTTTAATATATGCAAATGAGTCTCTCGGAGCAACGGGGGCATTGCCATTGCACTTTGAGGCTCTGCTCTCTCTGCAACCGCTGCACCCTCTTCACTTTGATTGACAGGGCAAGGCAGGTATGAGCATGTTTACACTGTCTGGCCCTGTCAATCAAAATGCTGAGGTTCATTAGCATAATTAGAATATATTAAAACTTCACTTTTCTCAGCAGTGCGGGCACATACGAACATGGGACCAACACAGATGTCTTCAGCTGCCAAGCGCACATGTAACAGGTCAGCCGGTGTCATAGGTACAAAACTGCTGACAGATGCCCTTTAAATATAATGTCTGCTGGAGACTGAGGTGGTATGAAATTTCTCCAGCGCTGTGCTCCATGTTTTACACTGCAGCTCTGCCTGTTCAGATTGTCTATAAGCATATGCTGAGCTGGTTTCCATTAGAGTAATAATAATGAAAAATTATAATTTTGGAAAATAATTATCAGGTTTTGTCTACACTTGGACTGATGAAAAAATGGGATTCTGGAGGTTCTAGATAATGAAAATGAAACGGCATCTCAAAATGAAATCCGAAAAGTCAGCCTTTGGCAGCGTTAACCTTGATCTCTCACCCCCTGAAAAGGTCTCACTTGCCACAATTACAATCGGAGCCAAATGTTTTTCACAGGAAGCAGAGTTGTAACTGTCGACCCCTATTCCGTTCACTGGATTTGCAGGGTTTCCTGGACCCTCTAGCTCAGTGACAACATCCTACTCCTTAGGCTACTTTCACACTAGCGTTCGGCTGTCCGCTCGTGAGCTCCGTTTGAAGGGGCTCACGAGCGGACCCGAACGCTTCTGTCCAGCCCTGATGCAGTCTGAATGGATGCGGATCCGCTCAGACTGCATCAGTCTGGCGGCGTTCAGCCTCCGCTCCGCTCGCCTCCGCACGGACAGGCGGACAGCTGAACGCTGCTTGCAGCGTTCGGGTGTCCGCCTGGCCGTGCGGAGGCGAGCGGATCCGTCCAGACTTACAATGTAAGTCAATGGGGACGGATCCGTTTGAAGATGCCACAATATGGCTCAATGTTCAAGCGGATCCGTCCCCCATTGACTTTACATTGAAAGTCTGGACGGATCCGTACGAGGCTATTTTCACACTTAGCTTTTATATGCTAAAAATAATGCAGACGGATCCGATCGAACGCTAGTGTGAAAGTAGCCTAAGCCATAGCCCCTGAAAGGTTTTGCTACATTTAAAGACTTTTAGAAAAGTGCACCCCCCTATGCCTATGAGGTTGGTCTTTAATTCACTTGCATGGGGCTGTGCTACAATACCAAACACAGCCCATGAGTGGAGCCGTTTCAGGAAGAAATGCAGCCATGAAAAATGTGCAGTGAGGTGGGATGAGGGGGCTCAGCACCCTTGTTTTGGTGGTCGGTGGCGCTCACAGCAGTGATACTTTTATCACTTATACATTAGATAGGGGATCTTTTTGTGGCATAATCTAGAACCATAGAATCCAATTTAAACTGCTCGTTCTCACCCACTAAGCTCTCCACAGTGCTGCATCTCTTCCCTCATCTCTGTCCACCACATTACCCGTGCGCTACGCTCTGCAAACTATTTACAACCGACGTCCACCATAATCTGAACTTCTCACTACCAGCTTCAAGACTTTGCCTAAGGCCTCATGCACACAAACATTTTTTTTTTGCGGTCCGCAAAAACGGTTTCCGTTGTTCCTTGACCATTTTTTCTTCCGTGGGTCTTCCTTGATTTTTGGAGAATCCAAAGTTATATTCTTGTACATAGGAGCAGTATTATAGTAGTTATATTCTTGTACATAGGAGCAGTATTATAGTAGTTATATTCTTGTACATAGGAGCAGTATTATAGTAGTTATATTCTTGTACATAGGAGCAGTATTATAGTAGTTATATTCTTGTACATAGGAGGCAGTATTATAGTAGTTATATTCTCGTACATAGGAGGCAGTATTATAGTAGTTATATTCTCGTACATAGGAGCAGTATTATAGTAGTTATATTCTTGTACATAGGACCAGTATTATAGTAGTTATATTCCTGTACATAGGAGGCAGTATTATAGTAGTTATATTCTTGTACCATAGGCAGCAGTATTATAGTAGCTATATTCTTGTACATAGGTGCAGTATTATAATAGTTATATTCTTGTACATAGGAGGCAGTATTATAGTAGTTATATTCCTGTACATAGGAGGCATTATTATAGTAGTTATATTCTTGTACCATAGGCAGCAGTATTATAGTAGCTATATTCTTGTACATAGGTGCAGTATTATAATAGTTATATTCTTGTACATAGGAGGCGGTATTATAGTAGTTATATTCTTGTACATAGGAGGCGGTATTATAGTAGTTATATACTTGTACATAGGAGGCAGTATTATAGTAGTTATATACTTGTACATAGGAGGTGGTATTACAGTAGTTATATACTTGTACATAAGAGCAGTATTCTAGTAGTTATATTCTTGTACATAAGAGCAGTATTCTAGTAGTTATATTCTTGTATATAAGAGGCAGTATATTAGTGGTTAGATTCTGGTACAGGAGATGTTGGGGGGGAGACGCATCCGGCGTGCATTTTAGCGCCCGATCCTTTTGTTCTCCCAGGACAGCGATAGGCAAACTGCGGCTCTCCAGCTGTTGCAAAACTACAACTCCCATCATGCCCTGCTGTAGGCTGAAAGCTGTAGGCAGTCTGCATGCTGGGAGTTGTAGTTCTGCAACAGCTGGAGAGCCGCAGTTTGCCTATCACTGTCCCAGGAGATAACCTACCGCCAGGAGTGTGTGGCAGCAACCTTCTCCTCTCTCCCCATTGAAAATTCATACATGCTTCTCTGAGCATGTATGTGAATGGGGAAGTTGAGAGACAGAAGTGCCATGGAGACGCATAAGAGCTGCAGACAGAAAATGGTAGATTTTGAATTAAAAAAACAAACAAAAAATAATAATTCTGAAACATATAAGTTACCATGTGACTACAAATACCACAAAGATAACATAGTTTTCTAACTGTGCAAGAAGTCAAAAAGACTGATGAAAGATAGGGAAGGATAGCATGACAGGACGGTATACTGGTTATCTGCGCTGATGTTATGTTCTCCATAGTTACAGCTGAGACCTCCGCCTCTTGTAAGCCATGATTAATCTTTCCTATGTGGTCAAGACAAGAAAGTGTTACTGCGTAACATGACCAGTCATATGAATTTCTCCCGATCCTGATGTGCTGCGCAGTAATGCTGTGGGTGGCAGCCCTGATGCGAAAATAGACTGGGTTATGAGTCAGCGCCGTCTGAAGATTTAGGAACATTTATATACTGAAACTTTACGCTAGAAGTTTAAGAAATTACTGCTTCTATGTAAATTACTGCTCCTATAGAAAATACTGCTCCTATGTACAGGGATATAACTACTATAATACTGCCTCCTATGTACAAGAATATAACTACTATAATACTGCCTCCAATGTACAAGAATATAACTACTATAATACTGCTCCTATGTACAAGAATATAACTACTATAATACTGCTCTATGTACAAGAATATAACTACTATAATACTGCTCTATGTACAGGAATATAACTACTATAATACTGCTCCTATGTACAAGAATATAACTACTATAATACTTCCCCCTATGTACAAGAATATAACTACTATAATACTGCTCCTATGTACAAGAATATAACTGCTATAATACTGCTCCTATATACAAGAATATAACTACTATAATACTGCCCCTATGTACAAGAACATAACTACTATAATACTGCTCCTATGTACAAGAATATAACTACTATAATACTGCTCCTATGTACAAGAATATAACTACTATAATACTGCTTCTATGTACAGGAATATAACTACTATAATACTGCCTCCTATGTACAAGAATATAACTACTATAATACTGCCTCCTATGTACAAGAATATAACTACTATAATACTGCTCCTATGTACAAGAATATATCTACTATAATACTGCCTCCTATGTACAAGAATATAACTACTATAATACTGCTCCTATGTACAAGAATATAACTACTATAATACTGCTCCTATATACAAGAACATAACTACTATAATACTGCTCCTATGTACAAGAATATAACTGCTATAATACTGCTCCTATATACAAGAATATAACTACTATAATACTGCCCCTATGTACAAGAACATAACTACTATAATACTGCCTCCTATGTACAAGAATATAACTACTATAATACTGCCTCCTATGTACAAGAATATAACTACTATAATACTGCTCCTATGTACAAGAATATATCTACTATAATACTGCCTCCTATGTACAAGAATATAACTACTATAATACTGCTCCTATGTACAAGAATATAACTACTATAATACTGCTCCTATGTACAAGAATATAACTACTATAATACTGCTCCTATGTACAAGAATATAACTGCTATAATACTGCTCCTATATACAAGAATATAACTACTATAATACTGCCCCTATGTACAAGAACATAACTACTATAATACTGCTCCTATGTACAAGAATATAACTACTATAATACTGCTCCTATGTACAAGAATATAACTACTATAATACTGCTTCTATGTACAGGAATATAACTACTATAATACTGCCTCCTATGTACAAGAATATAACTACTATAATACTGCCTCCTATGTACAAGAATATAACTACTATAATACTGCTCCTATGTACAAGAATATATCTACTATAATACTGCCTCCTATGTACAAGAATATAACTACTATAATACTGCTCCTATGTACAAGAATATAACTACTATAATACTGCTCCTATATACAAGAACATAACTACTATAATACTGCTCCTATGTACAAGAATATAACTACTATAATACTGCTCCTATGTACAAGAATATAACTACTATAATACTGCCTCCTATGTACAAGAATATAACTACTATAATACTGCTCCTATGTACAAGAGTATAACTACTATAATACTGCCTCCTATGTACAAGAATATAACTACTATAATACTGCCTCCTATGTACAAGAATATAACTACTATAATACTGCCTCCTATGTACAAGAATATAACTACTATAATACTGCTCCTATGTACAAGAGTATAACTACTGTAATACTGCTCCTATGTATTTTATCAGACTGGAATAGCCTTTTTTTCTAGACCTAAAATGTTACCCAATTCTCGGCTGGGGGGGGGGGGGTCAAGGTCATAACTGACTTCTCTGCCAGAACGGCTCCATATTATGCAGCCTGAAATATCAAGGCTATGATAGAGAAATATTTGTGCTATTTCGGCACTTGACACACAGATCTATGGATGACATGTTTCCAGCACTCGTAGCGCAGATATAAACCAGCTGTGTAAACGGCAGAAGCATTCTTTACTACTGGTATGCATGTGGGTACAGTAAAGCTTTCACTATAGGGTGGAAGCCTAGCCTTTCACCAGTATGCGTGTGAGTGGCGGAGAAGGGCGGGGGGGACAGGGACCTGCTAAAAGGTTTATAATGTGATGAAAAAGCTGCCAGCGAAGTCTCCCACTAATAGTACAATGTGTGAACACCGCAGTGGAGCTTGTATGGAGTCTCTCTGCAGGTTTGAGGGTGCATTACTGACCGTTCCGACCCTGCTACGTGTACACAGCATTGCTGCTCCTGGACATTTTACCGGTTACATCTGCTTATGAAGTTGAGTAACTCTGTAAATACTTTGCTTTACCTATTGCTATTCATTCCATTGCGGATAGAAGCCACCTGGTGGATGCAGTCTGATGACATCATCAAGCCACCTTCCATGCTCTGGTGATAACTAGTTATGCAGCCTATGACCTATTACATCAGCCGGTGAGGTCTGATGATATTACTGGGTGGCAGGTCGTAACATGGTTCCATCAATGTTGGGAGCAGACACCCCCTAATTATCGTTAATGCCTTGGGTATAAATGGAGGATGGGGGAGATTTCTGTACTGACCGCCGATAGCTTACACATAATTATTAAAGGGGTTAGCCAATCTGGGGGTCCCAGTCCCGTCACCAGGACAGGAGCACCTTTAGTGAAGGAGCAAACGCGGCATCCTCATTGTCGCTATGGGAGTTCCGAAAATAGGTGAGCCAAGCGTTCTTAGCAGTTTTCCAAAGTCCCATAGTGGTGAATGGTGAGTGTACCGCATAAGTGCCACCGCCATTCTATTCACCACTGTGAGAATGTCGGAAATGGCCGAGCCGCCACACCGCTATTTTCAGAACTCCTAAAGCGGTGAACAGAGGATCGAAGCGCATGTGCCAGAGATACGAGAGGGTCCCAGAGGTGGAAACCCGTACCTATCTGACAATGCTGACATCTTTGTGATATTCCATCTATGTCCCAGAGGAGAGAACTCCTTTTTTGTCTATTCTAAACTAAATAACCCTAATTTTGGGAACCTTTCTGGTTAGTGTAGTCCGCTCACTCCATTTAACACTTTAGCTGCCCACTTTTGACCCATAGTGAATGGGAGCAGCGTTGTAGTACCCAGCTCTGTCCACTGCACAACAGACGGAGCCGTGTTGTACCGGAGACACTTGCAGAACCGCAGGGGTCCCGGGTGTCAGACCCCTGCAGATCAGATAGGGATGGCCTATGCTGAGGAAAGGGTTGGACAACCCCTTTAAAAAAGGCAATTCCATGTGTATACAGCTAATGATAAATCACTGCATTATTTTTCAACACCCAACATGCTATGAGCATCCCTTTGCACTGGGTTTTGCTTTTTGTCACGCGTCATTTGTAATATTCTGTATGTGACCTCTCATTCAACGCTTTTGCTAATCTCTCTTCCGACATACATGGCGAAAGCTCAGCCTATAGTAATCTATGGTCTCCAACTCGCTCTGTAAATCCATCGCGGAGGTTTGTTTTCCTTTGGGATTTTGGACTTTAGTGGCATCCAGTAGCTCAGCACATTAGTAGGGTTTGGACACCATGACTGCCTGACATGTGAGGAATGCGCACGGCTGTGGTGTCCACATGTGCTTCTAATTTCTTCCATATGGTGGACCTACAATTAATGGGAGTCACAGCAACATCATCATCTGACTGCCAGATTCAATAACTATCTTTACACCCAGGTTTCACATGGGGAACGACTGCCCAGGTATAGACCTTATAACTGCGCTCCTACAGAGACAGCAGAAGTCTCCCAGCTTTCCCAGAAACAGATATTACCAAGCAAAACATGCAGTCACCAGCTCTGTCCACTACAGTTTCAGAGCTAGGGGGTGCTGGGTGTCGGACCCCCGCCTGATCTGATGGCCATCCATATCAAAATCCCAGACCAGGGATGCCCAACCTGCGGCCCTCCAGCTGTTGCAAATCTACAACTCCCAGCATGCCCTAATAGCTGTAGGCTGTCCAGGCATGCTGGGAGTTGTAGTTTTGCAACAGCTGGATAGTCGCAGGTTAAGCATCCCTGTCCTAGACGATCCCTTTAAAGGCTATGGACCTAGGGCCAATATTTTATGATTGGATTAGGGCTAAAAATCTTGATTTAAAAAAAATCAGCAGTTTTTATGGGGTTAAAAATCTTCACATTTGCAGACTGTTGCTCCTGAGTCCCAATAGCTGTACTGTTCATGTGAAGCCTCGTCTCTGATCTACTGAAATCATAAGCACTCACACTGATAAGAATATAGCTTACATGAGTGTTTATGAGGTCAGGATATCAGAGATAAGGCTTCCCATGAGCTGTCAGAACTAAAGAGCAAATAAACTGATTTTGACGTTTTAATGAAGACCAACTTAAAAAAAAATATATATATATATATTTTTAGCCAAAAATAAGTAAAACGCAATCACAAAAAATTTGCCCCAAAAGGTGTCCTTAGCCTTTAAGCGGTTAATAAGATCTTCCACATCAATGTCTTAACTTCTTCTACAAAGCTCAGCTTGGCCTGAAATCCGAGGCCACATACTCCATTAATTAAAATCAGATGTTGACACTAATATTTGGGGGTCTCTATAATCCATTCCCCCTCCCGAGGATCACATATCAGTAGCTGCTACGACACATTCTCAGCATTTCCTAAAGAATTCCATCCACACTCTTGTATGTGAAACCACAAAGATTTATTGACTTTTTATAATGAAAATATTACTGAAGAGTGCGCCAGTGTCCACAGTTATTTTTGTACAAAGATATGTATTTTGGGAAATAAACTCCAAAATATGTAGAAAATAATTATGGTTCTTGGCTCCCCAAAAAAAGTCATAAAAAAAATTAAAATAATAATAATAATAATAATAATAATAATAAATTAAATAAGACTAATGAGAGGTATTAATAAGCTAGAATTAGGTCACGCTAGTCTGAAGTTTTCTTAATTTTATTAGAACACAATCCTGAATAGCTCATTAGGTTAATGCAGAGTCAAACGCGTTCCGGACAACGTCTCACACCATCGCCGGGCGGCAAAACCGCGCTGGTCTCCTCCCGCAACGCCTATAGGTCACCTAAAGAGACGTTGAGGAGATTAGGCACTCGCATATACAAACTACGTGCTGCATCAGGCAACTATGGAGGGGGTCTCTATTGCTGTTATGTATGGGAACAATGGGGAGGGGGGGGGGTTAAAAGGAACGGATAAGAAGTAAATTATAATAATTAAGGTGCGTCCTAGGAACAAAAACGAAAACATTCAAACGTGCATCTTCAATGCCTCATACAGTCTGCCAGTCCACCAGCTGAACACTGGTTTAGAGCAAGTGGCCCACTATAGTTCATCTACACCTAGCTTGTCTTCTTCGTCCAGTTGGCCATCTTTGTACAAGAACGTTAGGAGAAAGAGCGCCACGTCCATGGAGGACCAGTATGCAGTGTGCGATGTCATGGCTGACCAGTATCTGCTTTCTACCAGCCCTTCTCGCAGCTCAAAGTCAATCCGGTGCTCCAAGTCCACTGGAAGATCAGTATAAAAAAAGAGAAAATAATGATCATATAGTCATTTTAGGTTCGTATTATAATTTACATAACCGTAAATCGTGTAGGCATTCTCTGAAATGATCATTTTGAATGTACAGCTCCTATGTGTCTCCATGGTAACAGACTACAAACACCCTGTGTAGTCTGACCCTGCAGTCCGGTATATAAAGAGAGATTAAAAGGGTTGTGCACTGTAAGGGGGGGGGGCAGACCTGCGCAAAGAAGCATACTTACCTGCTTCCTGATACTGGATCCTAATGCTCCACACGGGTCCCTAAATGTTCACCTCTGGTTTGGCGCTGCTGCCGGCAATCGCTGGCAGCTGCAGTGACCTGTGTTATGGGACTATTTGTCATGATGGAAGTTTACATCCAGGGACCGGAGCAGAACAGCAGAGACCAGAGAGAACAGGGTCGACAGCCAGTGATGGAAAGCAGGTATCCTCATTGATAATGCTGCCCTTCGCAGGTCTGCCTGGCGGAGGGGGGCTAAACGTGCACAACCCCTTTAAATTTAGCTTGGGAAACCACAAAATAATCATCTGGTGATCACCGCAATGTCTGTCTGAAACTGGATGGACCAGATCTGAAACAGGGAGCATCCAAAGTTCATGGGCTTGTGAATTCGTGGCAGCGAGTGAGGATCATAACTTTGCCGCCGCTTTCACGGCTTTCCCATAGAGTCATATCATTTATTTATATAGCAACGCATTAGACAATTAAAGGGGTTGTCCACTTTGAAAACTTTTTTTCCATAGATTCTATTAAAGGGGCGGTCAGAGTTTTTCATACCGATCCTCAGGATAGATCACCAATATCCGATCGGTGGAGGGCCTGGAAGCTGTTGGAAGAGGCACAAGCGCTCCGGGCACTTCCTACGCCAGTGACATCACTGTACATTGGGTCACATGGCCTAGGTGCAGCTCAGTCTCGTTCAAGTGAATGGGGTCTGAGCTCAGGTGTGAAGAGACTGCAGTGCTCACGGGAGCTAAGCCGAGTGGAGCAGCCTCTTCCCAACAGCTGATTGGCGGGGGAGCCTGGTGTCGGACCCCCACTGATCTGATATTGATGACCTATCCCGAGGATAGGTCAATCAATCTCAAATTCCTGGACAACCTCTGGAATTCTGAGTTAACAGGATCCTCATTGATAATTTACAGCAGCTACAAAGAGCGCCTCTCCCCGGAGGACTTGTCCATTGATGGGTACGTAGAGGCTCCTGCGGTGGGGATGTAGGGATTCTTGCTGGGGATCTTAACTGTGGGTCACATTGTGAGCAACTTATTGTCAAAGAACAAGTGGAAATTGTCCAAAGTGGAGGAGCCCTTGTTCCAACTGACTTTGTACCTATGAGCTACTTTAAAGAGGACCTCCCCCCTCTCCTGACATGGCTGTTTTAATAGCTTCATGCATTCCCTGTGTAATAACAATTCTGGAGCATCTATTCTTAGGTCTGTATATTGTGCCATTCCTTAATTATTTCTACTAGAAGTTATGAATGAACTACTAGCAGTCTGCAGCAAGGGTACAGAGGGGTGGTAACCAGATGGGGGTGTGTACAGTCTGAAAATGGCAGCACTGATTGGATAGAGCGAGTCTGTGCAGGGACACACCCCAACTGGTTACCTCCCCTTTGTACCCTTACTGCAGACTGCTAGTAGTTCATTCATAACTTCTAGTAGAAATAACACAGGAATGGCACAACATACAGACCTAAGAATAGATGCTCCAGAATTGTTATTACATGGGGAATGCATGAAGCTATTAAAACGGGGTGGTCAGGAGTGGCGACAGGTCCTCTTTAAGCTGAACGCACACTCGTACACTGTATTAACCCTTCCAGTTACAGCTACTGACTTCTATGGGTAGCACATATTAAGTATGGCAAACAGAAGTGTTTGGACAACCAAGGTCTAATGTGTCTGGAGGGAAATGGTACAGGAGACTGCAATGAAGGATGAAAGCCAACGTAGATGCCTCAAGCCTTTGATGGTACTCAAGAAGTTAAATTTTCTATATGGGCATTTCTTCTACTGGCAGTTCTGTGTATAAAGCTTGTATGTTGGCACATGGATGCCCTATGGTTCAGTCTTCTCGTCAACCACCATATTCGTACCTACCAAGAATGCTTCTAGATTCGACTATGGGAGAAAACCTCCATAATATGGCACACAATGGAACGTACCACCATGTGCCTCTCACTTCAGCAAATGGCATTAATCATGTAGAGAAAGTTAATACAAAGCACTTACTAATGTATTGTGAATGCACATATTGCCTCCTGTGCTGGCTTGATTTATTTTTCCATTACATTATACACTTCTCGTTTCCATGGTTAGGACTAAGGATGAGCGAATCGACTTCGGATGAAACATCCTTAGTCGATTCGCATAATACTTCGTTCTAATACTGTGCGGAGCAGGAGCTCCGTACAATATTAGAATGTATTGGCTCCGATGAGCTGAAGTTATTGCTTAGCGAAGTCTCACGAGACTTCGTGCTACAACTTAATTAATTTGTACTGTAAAAAAAAACAATTTCCTGAACTCAGGTTCGGTTCCAAGGTACCACTCATCCCTAGTTATGACCACCCTTGCAATCCATCAGTGGTGGCCATGATTGCTCACTATAGGAAAAAGCTTTCTGGTGTGCAAGCACGGCCACAGCTGCTGGATTTTAGGGTGGTTGTAACAATGGAACGCGATGGAAAAATGAATCCAACAAAGGAGTCAAAACGGACAACCACAATACATTAGTAAGTGCCTTGTATTCACTTTCTCTACATGATCAATGCCATTTGCTGAAATGAGACAACCCCTTAAAAGGGACTATGCATGAGCAATGGTCACGTGTGCAAATACTGGAAAAACTGTCAAGCTACTAAAAAAATAAAAAATCATAAGTGAAAGTGGCCCTTCAGAATCTATAAAGAAGCAGGGAATTGGACGGTCTGGACAAATGATCTGCATCTCTGACCCGTGTCTCTTGTAAAGAGACAATATTGGTGTCTGTCCAAGGGCTGAGATCATTTCCTTTACTAGAGGGACAGGCAGAGGATAACAATGGGGTGACGCGGTGCGTATGTAGTACGTAATGCAAACTACCATAGCAGCCAGCCTGTGCAGGAATCGCTCCGAATAGAAATACAAGAATGGAGGAATGCTTCACACAAGCAAATGGTAATTACCTGCATCGCAGTGATGGATGAGGCTCCCTTGTCCTAACAGGAGACCCTGGAATATTTGTTTTACTAACCTTCTAGAATGCTTAAAAGGATTCGTCCAGACTTTATAACGAATGACCTATTCTCTGGATAGGTCATCCGTATCCGCCGATCAGCTGTTTGAGAAGGCACTGGCACGTACCTTAGCACCGCAACCTTCTCTCTGCTTACCAAGCACAGCACCATCCATTTGATAGTGGCTGTGCTTGGTATTGCACTCAGCCCCATTCACTTTTATGGGGCTGAGCTGCGCCTAGAACATGTGACTGATGAACGCGACGTCACCTGTCCTAGGGAGATGAAAGAAGGCCGTGGCGCTACTACGAGCACCGGTGCCTTCTCATATAGCTGATCGGCAGGGATCCCAGGTGTCGGACCCCCACCTTTACCGATGACCTATACAAAAGGAGTATAAAATAGCTTAAGAAGCAGCTTGTGGAAACAATGCTATTAGCAAAAATGCTTCCTTTAGGCACCGATCCACCCCCCCCCTCCCTTTCATCTACAACCAAATTTATAGCAATATGTATTTCAAGGTGGTTGGCGGGGACTATAAATCTATGCATCTATGAGATGAGGTTATTTATCCTGGTCCTGTACATACAAAAAAAATTAGCCGATTGCTCTTAAAGGGCTTCCGTCACCCCACTAAATCGTTTTTCTTTTTTTGTTTACTTATAATCCCTATAGTGCGATTTCTGCCTACATAAGCTAAATAATCATTTCTGTTCAGTAGAATTTGTTAAAAACGTAATTTAAAAATATGCAAATTACCTTGCTACCAGCAAGTAGGGCGGTTACTTGCTGGTAGCAGCCGCATCCTCTGATCCTAATGACGCCCCCTCCACATTGTGATTGACAGGGCCAGGGAACGGAATCGTTCTCTGCTGGCCCTGTTTGAATTCAAAATATCGCGCCTGCGCCGTACCTTTCTTCAATCGGCGCAGGCGCACATCTACACCCGGCGCAGGCGCATTGAGGATGGAGCGGCCGAGTGAGCGGCCGCCTCTCAGTACGCCTGCGCCGATTGAAGAAAGGTACGGCGCAGGCGCGATATTTTGAATTCAAACAGGGCCAGCGGAGAACGATTCCGTTCCCTGGCCCTGTCAATCACAATGTGGATTCTACTCCGGCATGAAAAGGAACTAACCAATATTAGGTAGAAATACATTTTTGAGCATGCATCAATGCAGTCTGACACATAGAAACTAAATTAATTTAAAACAGCCAACATAAAAAATTGATTTCATCCTTTTTTGGACTCCATGTGTCCCATCTTGGTGCTGCTGAAGACCGTCTCTGGGCAGAATCAGCCTCCTTTCCCTTCTGGAAACTTAAAGGGAACCTGTCACCTGGATTTTGGGTATAGAGCTGAGGACATGGGTTGCTAGATGGCCGCTAGCACATCCGCAATACCCAGTCCCCATAGCTCTGTGTGCTTTTATTGTGTAAAAAAATAAAAAAATAAACTGATTTGATAAATATGCAAATTAACCTGAGATGATTCCTGTATGTGAGATGAGTCAGGGACAGGACTCATCTCAGGTTAATTTTCATATTTATCAAATCAGTTAGTTTTTTTTTTTACACAAGAAAAGCACACAGAGCTATGGGGACTGGGTATTGCGGATGTGCTAGCGGCCATCTAGCAACCCATGTCCTCCGCTCTATACACAAAATCCCGGTGACAGGTTCCCTTTAAACAATAGTCCCTTCTTACTTCACTTGCAAGAGGTATCTTCTCAGCTTCTCACTTTCCCTAACGAGCGTGGCAGCAAGCTACACCTACCGGCTGATCCTCAGCGTACAGGCGATTAATATGTAGATACCTCGCAGTGGGGAGAGTAACAGAACATGCATTTCCGGCTCTGTTCAGATCAGTAAGCAGATGTGTACTTGTTACTGGTTAGATCATTTTTGATGTATACAATGACATGTAATGTTGGGACAACCCCTTTAAACGCTGTATGACTGCTCAGAGTTTATGACAAAGTCCCTACTAACAAGTAGATGAGGAATTACTCAGTCATACAAGTTACCTGTGTCCAGTGAGCCTGAGATGCTGTGTGGAATGCTTTGGGATGTCGCAGTACTCTGTACTGACTTTTTGTCTTCCCCATCAGCGGAGTCTTTTACCTCGTAACCTTGAGCTGTGGTTGCACTAGAACGTGCAAATCTTGAGAATAACATTCCCCCCAGGCCTTTTCCGATGCTTGCTGCACCTGAATGGATGAATGAGACAAGACCCGCAATGAACAAATCCTGAAACGCTGCTGCCATCTAGTGGCTGGCTTCCGCAAAGACATCTTGCCATGAAATCTGTACAAATGTGTGTGTCTTTAGGACTGTATACGTGATCAATAAAATAAAAATTCTCTAGATACCCAAACCAGTAAACAGGTGGGATGAACTTTAAAAGTAGAATTACAATTTTCGGCACAAACACGGAGAGCTAACCAAATCAATTACCTAATATACTTGCTTTGCCTATATTGGTTATGGACTCTCCATAGTGTCTTCGAGGCAGAACCGGTGAAGTGCTTGGGCTCGGTATGCTTTCTGTATCGGACATTGAGGTAGTATCTTTGGACGGGTTGATGAGACACGGTCTCACGTGCTTGTATAGGATGGGATTTGTGGTGTTGGAGGAGTGGATCTGGACAGGTGAGACATTGCTGTAGTGCTTCAGGATTAATGGCTCGAGTCTGTAGGCCTAAAGACGACAAAGTTGAACAGTCAGGTAATTTAGCTTTATAGGTCTATCCTCTTCTTCTGTTCTGACTTCCCCAGGATCGACAGAACATATAATACTGGGCTTAATGTTCAACTTTACTACGAGACGAAGACTTATGTCTTATCGACCAGTTATATAGCGAAGGGTGACCGGCACTCACTTTCTTGATGATATGAAGAGACGTTTAGGGTCCATTAACACGTCCGAATGTGTTTTGCGGATCCGCAAAACACGGACATCAGCAATGTGCGTTCCGCATTTTGCGGACCGCACATCGCTGGCACTCACATAGAAAATACCTTTTCTTGTCTGCAATTGCGGACAAGAATAGGACATGTTCTATTTTTTTGCGGAACAGAAGTGCGGATCCGCAATTTCCGATTGAAAATGAATGGGTCCGTACCTGTTCCGCAAAATTGCGGAATGGATGCGGACCCGATTTGCGGATGTGTGAATGGACCCTTATTCAAGGCATAATAGCATCATCAGTGAATAGTTTGGGCTCAAGCCTGAACCTTTTTTAGACTGCAAGGCTCAGGCTTGAGCCGAAACTAGTCACTGATGATGCCATTATGCCTTGAATAAACGTCTCTTCATATCATCAAGAAAGTGAGTGCCGGTCCTTCTTCGCTATATACTAGTGGGACACCTTCCCTGGACACGTGCACCACGTGCAGACCCATCTTCTTCAATACTTATCGACCAGTTACGTAATTAAAAAGATTAACAGTGGGCATTAGACATTTGAGGTCTGGTCCCAGGCAGAGACCGTGTGGTTATGTTTAACTGTAGGGAATATGCTCACCGAACGACCTCCATATTCCGTAGTGAAGGGGTTGTCCCAAGCAGGACATTTATAGCATAACTCTAGGGTATGCCATACATGTCAGATGTGGGTTCTTCATCTGGGACCCACTCCTATGTCTAGCACGGGTCACCGAAGTGAAAGTCCCATAGTGGTGGATCCCCCTGCTCTTCTGGACCCCTTTAGCTTCAATAGTGGGTGACTACTTATGTGCAGGATTTTCTTCAGCATTTTATACTAAACTGATGAAACCGATGGGGGTGAATTTATCGTAGACCGGTGTTTTACGCCAGTCTATGATATACCCTGAAGCTCGGCCTCATTTAAGTGAATAGGGCTGAGCTGCACCTAGGCCACATGTCGGTGGTTGCGATGTCAGTGGTAAACAGCGAGAAAGCCATAGCGCTCACAGCAACGTTGGGGCCTTCTCAATGAGCTGATCAACTGGGGTCTAAGACGCCGGTCTTAATAAAAGTGCCCCACAATTTTTACTGCCCAGGGAACATTAAAAAAAAAAAGAAAAAAAAAAAAGAAAATGAAATTTTGTGGAATTGCATGTTTTTTTTTTAACCAAATACACTCCATTTGTAATTTTTTTTCCAGCTTCCCGCTACGTCAAATGAAATAGTAAATTGGTGCCATTACAAAGTGCAACTTGTCCTGCAAAAAAAAACAAGCCCCTCATACAGCTGTGTGAATGGAAAAATAAAAATAAGTTATAACTCTGGGAAGGCAGAGAGTTAAAAAAAGAATCGCTTGGTAATGAAGTGGTTAAACGGTTATTTTCCCTACAGCCACACAACGAGTAGAGACTTACCACAGGATCTGCAGGGTGGAATACATTAAACAAACGATTACAAATAGCTCTAGGTAGAATTTGATCTTGAGTTCCGCGATTTCCAGGACGAATTCCACGCAACGCCAAGAATACTGCTAGGGGCGAACCCATGCAGAAAAAATTCTCAACCTAAGGGGTTCATGCAGGTAAACAGTGAGTCAAATTATAATGCACGGTGTGTAAACTGTATAAAAAATAAAAAATAATCCCCTCCTAGCTGAATGATTATGGCTTTCTTTTGGCAGACAAACATTTTCTAAGACCCACTTGTTGGAAAAATAATAGCGCTCTCAATCCACAAGCAGAACCAAAATGTTGTCAAAAAGAGGTTTTCTGACTTTTTTATCCTCTGGATAGGTCATCAGTATGTGACTGGTTGGGGTCCGACACTCTGGGGTCCCCGCTGATCAGCTGTTTGCAAAGGCACCGGTGCTCGCAGTAGCGCCATGCAGCTTTCCCTAGGCCATGTGACGTCGCGTCCATTGGTCACGTGACTTAGATGCAGCTGAGTCCAATTCAAGTAAACAGGGCTGAGCTGCGATACGAAGCACAGCCACTATACAATGGCTGACACTGTGCTTGGTAAGCTGCGAGGAGGCAGTGGCGCTCACCAGAGCTCCGTGGTCTCCTCCAACAGCTGATTGGCGAGGGTCCTGGGTGTCAGACCCCCAGGCATCAGATATTGATGACCTATTCAAAAAGGATAGGTCATTGGTATTATAAAAAAAAATAAAAAATTATATATATATATATATGTATATGAAAACCCCTTTAAATTTCTTTACTGTGTGACCAAGCTCTAATTGGATTTAAAGGGGTTCTGCACTTGGTTTTAACTGATGATCTATCCTCAGGATAGATCATCAGCATCTGATCGGCGGGGGTCCAACATCCGGGACCCCCGCCGATCAGCAGTTTGAGAAGGCAGCGGCGCCGCGGCCTTCTCATTGTTTACCGCTGGCCCAGTGACGTCACGACTAGTATCAACTAGCGTGGGCGGGGCTAAGCTCCATTCAAGTGAACAGAGCTTAGCCCCGCCCACGCTAGTTGATACTAGTCGTGATGTCACTGTGCCAGCGGTAAACAGTGAGAAGGCCGCGGGCTCCAGCAGCGCCCCCGCCGATCAGATGCTGATGATCTATCCAGAGGTTTAAATAGTTCTACTTTTCTGCTCACTAGTGGAAAGTGGCTGTACAAAGTGAATTTTAGGTACAGAATAATCACTGTATATATCTTTATAGCATTGAAGCTAAGTTTTTGTAATATAGAGCTCTAGATCTCCTGCAATGAGCCAAAAGGGCTTCCCAGGACTTGGATACGGATGATCTATCCCCAGGATAGGTTATCCATATCAGATTAGTGGGGGTCTGACACTTCAGCTGTTTTGGGCAACCGCTGGAGACTGTACAGTTCATGGAGCTGGAAGCAGAAGCTTCTGTGCACAGTGTGTCGGGGTACTGCAGCTCAACTCCCATTCCAGTGAATAATTAGCTCCCTCTAGTGGTGACTGCAGGCAAACAGAATTTAATAATTTTAAAGAGGACCTTTCACCAAAAAACATTTATAGAAACAGTTACATTACCTAACAGTGTGGCCCCCAGTGATGTATTTCCGATTATTATTTTTTTCAGAGGACCCCCCACTTTTTGTAGGCTGTGGTCTCCGGTATTTCTGGCGCCTCATATGATAATGAGGCGATTCCGTTCGAGTAGGCGATGACTAGAATTTGTACAGGGCGCGGTTCTCTTCTCCCTGGCTAAGAGCACATCCAATCAGTGCGCCGCGCTCTTAGCCAGGGAGTTCTCGCGAGAACTTGAGCTTTTACACATCCTGAGGCGTGCGCCATCGGCAGAGAGGATCGCAGCGGCGGCACAGGCGGCATCATCCTGTCAGTAAGTTTTCATACTTACTGACAGGATGCGGCTGCTGCCGCCTATGCGATCCTCTCCGCCGGGGATTCCAAGATGGCGTGATCCTTTCGCGAGAACTTGAGCTCCTTCTCCCTGGCTAAGAGCGTGGCGCTCTGATTGGATGCGCTCTTAGCCAGGGAGAAGAAAACCGCGCCCTGTGCAAATTCTAGTCACCGCCTACTCGAACCGAATCGCCTCATTAGCATATGGGGCGCCAGAACTACCGGAGACCACAGCTGACTAAAGGGGGGGGTCCTCTGAAAAATAATAATCGGAAATACATCACTGGGGGCCGCACTGTTAGGTAATGTTTTTTGGTGAAAGGTCCTCTTTAAGTAGAATTTTCTAAATTTAGTATGCCAGTTTTAAGGGTCACAAAAGTAGTGGGTGAGCCTTTGTGAGAGGGGGTAAGTTACCTCATGGTCAACTGACTTTACTATAGGTAGAAAACCTAAGCTAGCTCATAGCTGGCGCGTAGACTGCCAGAAGACGCAACACATTTATTAGGAGGCCTGCTCCTCTTATAAAAAAATGTGCCACATCATATTCCAACGCAGTATTATTACAACTGCCGCATAAAATGCCAGTCTCAGTAATGTCCCCACTATGTTTATGCAGGAGATTTGGAGCTCCAGAACAGAATACGTGATACATTAAGAAATTAATCTGCTAAAAAATTTGGAAAATAAGATAACTATTAGAAACCGTTCCTTTCTACTTTTGATTAGGGGCATCTCTTGCTTTTGGTAAAAATAAAAAAAATAACCTACAAGCATATTTTTCTGTATAGCAACATAGCTTTCCAAAAACCCAATCCCCAGCAATGCACTTGCCTTAAATTTTAGAACAGGGGAATTAGGAGTCTTCAGCCCATGTAATCTGTCTTCCAGTTCTTTTAACCTGTAAGGGATAATAAATTTGTATCATCATTTTTAGGGCCGTGGAGTCGGTAACACAAAGATCTGACTCCACAGGCTCCTTCATAAATGGTCAATAAGTTACTAATAATTTTCCTGTAGTAAAACGGTGACATTGGGCTTTTTCTTACTATCGTGTAAGTAATCGGGTGACTTAGAACCTAAACCATACTTATTGGAACACAATTTCTGGAATTCCTGACATTTTCTAAATTCCTGTAAGTAAATATGCATTTAATAACTGGAAAACTGTTGTACACTTAATAAATTGAAAAAAATGTATGAATTCGTCCACAGCGACAGTTAGAGAAGCTCTATATGTATGTGCTGGGCTGGAAACGCAGAGAATCCTGTGCAAGTCTAAATGGGAATCAAAACCGCTATATTCAGTGCTCTTCTTAAAGGGGTTGTCTGGGAACAAATAACTTTTCACAGGAGCCGCAGCCTCCGCTATGGAAAGATTCACTTACCTGCTATCTGCAGCTCCGGTCCCAGAATATATAGGACAGGAGGGAACACAGAAGAGAACTGATTATCTATCACCACTAGACCAGCCTGCTTATCACTGATTATAGTGTAAGGGACAGGAGAGAACACAGGAGTGGTGAGAACTGATTATCTTTAACAACTAGCTGCTTACCACTAATTAAAGTGTAGGGGACAGGGAAAAACACAGGAGAGGTGAGAACTGATTGTCTATCACCTCTAGAACACCCTGCTTGTCACTGATTATATTGTAAGGGACAGGACAGAACACAGGAGGGGTGAGAAATGATTATCACAACTAGAACAAGCTGCTTATCACTAATTAAAGTGTAGGGGACAGGGGAGAACACAGTAGAGGTGAGAACTAATTATCATAACTAGAACATGCTGCTCATCACTAATTAAAGTGTAGAAGACAGGGGAGAACACAGGAGAAAGTGAGAACTGGTGAGCTGGTTATGTATCACTACTAGAACACCCTGCTTATCATTGATTATAGTGTAAGGACAGGAGAGGCGAGAACTGATTATCTGTCACCACTAGAACATGCTGCTCATCACTAATTAAAGTGTAGAGGACAGGGGAGAACACAGGAGAAAGTGAGAACTGGTGAGCTGGTTATCTATCACTACTAGAACACCCTGCTTATCATTGATTATAGTGTAAGGACAGGAGAGGTGAGAACTGATTATCTGTCACCACTAGAACATGCTGCTTATCACTAATTATAGTGTAGGGGACATGGGAGAACACAGAAGAAGTTAGAACAGATTATCCATCACGACTAGATGGATAAAAGGGCCTTAGAGTGATAGAGCATAACATAATTTATAAGCAACATTCCTAAATTTAAATAATAGTTAATAAATTACACAATATGAACAACAAATAATATTTTTTAAGCTGGAGCCAGAACATTTCTACCAACTCCACAGCCCTGGTCACTTTTCTTCTACATATTTTTACTGAGACAAAGTTTCTCATACAAAAGACCTCGATTGGGTAAAGCGGTTGCTGAGAAACAGAAAACTGGACAGACATTCATTTGGATCTGCACAGAGTCTTCTGTTTCAAAGCCAGCCGGAATTATGGCATGTGAATTATGTCGCTTCTCACCCACTGAATCAGAATCTGCTGACCGTGACAAACTGCATAACAGGCATCAGCTTTGGAAATGTGGCCACAAGGTCACAAGGTGACAGACAGGAAGACAAGAAGTCTAAACATACTTTAGGCCTAGTGGCCAGTGTGAAAACTGCAGGATTTTATTTTTTTTATACAGGTAGTGACATGGAAAATTTGACAAACAAAATAAAAAAAGAATCGCCTAAAATTCTTAAAAAATGTGCTTAACATAAAAACATGATTTAAAAAAAATAGGTCATTGTCTGTTGACAAATTCCCTTAATGACTTCCTGTCTTTTCAGAGCAGCTATATGCGCGAAAATTGATTATATAATTTTTTTTTTAAATCTAGATAGACCTGAAAAATTACAAAAATTCTAAAATAAAGAATGAATATATATCTCTATCACAAAACATGATTTAAACAATAGGTCATTTTCTGATGACACAATCCCTTTGAATTGCAGAATGTGGATGTGGTCTTAAATTTTTTTTCACACCCACAGGATATGTGCTGAGAGTGGTCTCCCCTGCACCTATGTGGAGAATGGACATCCCCAAAACCCGTCAGCTGCTCCATCAAGTCAGAGAAGGAATGGAAGATGTCTGCGCAGATCTCTCCATTCACTTCCAAGGAAGTTTTGGAACCAGGCAAGAAGCCATGATGCATTAGGCGGATTGGGGGCCACCGTTCTCCACATAGGTGTGGGACCTGCATCCATCAATTATCAGTGGCATATCCTGCGTATAGAGCATAAGGGTCCAAATACCCCCTTAAGTTTTTGACAGGACTTGAAAGATGTTTTTTATCCCCCACAGAAGATTTAGAAAGAGTCCATCAATTTTGCTCCAGTCTGGTGGCTGCAAATTAGTCCCCCCACAGGTTTAGGCACCCAGACCTTGCCTCTGCCATTCCTTTTGCCCAATGAGCAAAGTTTACTGGTGACCACATGTGAACGCACATGCTGTATGACGTATTGTACGTATGACGCCATCTTGGTGACGCTTCAGAACTCGATAAAAAGCAAGTGAGCATGTCCCAACCCATCAGGCTACGTACCGTTGTTTGGTCAGGCAGAGCTCTCGAAGGAGATGCTGCTCTTCATAACTTATCCACTGGTCCTCAGGCTCCTCATCCTGGTCCACCTGTTCGTAGACATAGACTGGATTCCACCCAGTCATGATATCGTATGTAATCACACATCCCAGGGAGTGGGACACAATAGACACTTTGCCGCCTCCGTCTTTAAATTCTGGGTTCCGGGAGCAGAACAAGTTGTAGAGTCGGTTCAGCTCCTGCTGCAATCCTTTCACCAACTGTAAAACAAAAGATAAAGCTTTATAGGAGTGAAATTATGGCAAAAATACAATTTCGAATGTTATGCAAACCTATGACTATTAGAGAAGCCGAGTGCTTCTGCCCCTTTGTTTTACAGATCAGTACTTGGATCCTAACGCATCTGTATGAGATGTCAGAGGTTTGTTAAAATCTCTAGTCCTTGTGCCGTGGATCAGACATTCACCCATAATGTCCATCAGCATCTCGGAGTATCCTATGCACACTACGCTTCTGTAGTCTAAGACATCCTCCTGCTCCCTGATTGGCCAACACCGAAACTGTATTTTTTTATTTATTTTTATTTTTTTTAAATCAAAACTTCTTTATTTCTTATTTCAGATCTGTTCGTCGGCCGTACTAAAAAGTCTGTTCAGCAAAATTTCTGATTACCGTATATTGCTATTAAGGCTCATGCACACGACCTTGTGCTGCTGGCCGTTCCGTGCATTGGGGACCGCAATTTGCAGTCCCCCCAATGCACGGCAACATCCATGCGGCGGCCGCAGACTGATCCAGACCCATTCAACTTGTGTGCGCATGCACTATTTTGCGGTGCAGAGGCACGGACAGGAAACCCACCCGTAGTGCTTCTGTGGGCTTCGGTTCCGTGCCTCCGTTCCACATCTCCCGGATTGCGGACCCATTGAAGTGAATGGGTCCGCGATGCGGGATTCACACGGCCGGTGCCCGTGTATTGCGGACCGAAATATGGCCAAGGGGGGCACACGGTCGTGTGCATGAGCCCTTATACTAATACTCTGCTAGCTATGGGTACAACCAGACAAACTACCAGTCGCGGAAAGTAAGGGGGTTAGATTTTAGTTATTCAGATCAGTTGTTTCCCTTTGAGATAAAATGTACCATCGGTGCCTGGGCAGCCACTTTTCTCCCGCACAGAAATGCGCTACTTCCACTAATGCGGACAGTCGTGTCTGTGCGAGAGTCGAGGGGGCAGCTGCTCATCTGGCAGCTCATAGGTGCATGGCAAGAAAGTCTTGGCCAACAAAGTGGGTGCAGGCGACAGCGACACATTTCTGCACATGAGGCTTAAAGCTCAATAATTGATGAGTTACAAGGCTGAGCTGGTGATACTGATACTCTTTAATAAGAAATTGCATTGTTTTTGTCCAAATAGCAGAACAAGAGCAAACATCATTGACATGGGCTTTCCAGTTCACTTATTATACTGGCCATGTAATGAATGTCAGCACGGTTGTAGAAAATTAGAACATGAAAAAAAGAAAAGCCCCCAGTCCAGCACCTCCTCTGTGCTGCAGTCCTGCAAGACTTCAACCCCAGTACAGCGACAGGACGGGCAGCACTAACAGAGGGTGGGAGGTAAACAACAACAACAACAAAAAAGTCTTAATTTATGTATTTAAGGTTTTGTTTCCATCTACCGTATTTGTTCTTTGTATATTGATAAAGCTACATCTAAACAGCACTGTATGAACATAGCCTAAAGCTACCAGAAATATGGATTAGGAAGGGGAATTACTAAAGAGGTTTTTCCAGGAGTTTAATATTGATGACCTTGGGACAGGTCAATACCGGACTGGTGGAGGTCCAATATCAGGGCTGAAGTGCTCTGGCGAGTGCGTCATGTCATATTCATCGTCACAGCCACTAAACAATGTGTGGCGCTGTGCGAGGTAAGCTGTGAGCAGGCCGCAGCGCGCCACTCTTTAAACAGCTGAACGTGGGGGTGCTAGGCATCTGACCCCTCACCGATCATATTGTGATGACCTATCCTTAGGGTGAGCCATCAATATAAAATTCTCGGAAAACATATTAAACAAACACAGTTCAGTGTTTAGTGTTTCACTCAATAATTACAGAGACAATCCTGCACATGAACTTCCAGTAGGTTGCTCTGTCCCCATACTCGATCCCAATATCAATATGTTAGCGAAGGATAATCATCTCCATCTGGATATACTAAAAACAAGGCGGACAAGATCTTACTTTAAAGAAACCAGCTTATTAATTATGTGCCGTGTCCAAACACAATGAAACAACTGATCAACTGAAAAATGAAAAACTCTAAGTCACAGATTGTTTACAGACTTCTCGATAGTGATGGCAAACACGAGCCGGGTGTGCACATGCTTCTATTTGGATTTTGGCATGATCCCGTATCACTTACCTCATCTCTATAAAGAGGGCTGGTATAGTACATAATGTCCATTGCGCTGCTGTTCAGCATGTCCCGAATTCCACGCACCTTATCTGGAGTAATAGAATCCACTGTATCTACACAAGGAAAACAACATTCACTGGTAAATAACCTATACTTTGTGATATACTATAAAAGGCAATAACACTTGGATGTTCACATCAGTATACTGCAAAGGGTACAATCCGCAGTGGCGATCCACAGCATAAGTTGATATGCTGCAGATTTAAAATTCTATTTCCGCAGCAAGTGGCTGAGATTTCTTTAAACTTTGCTGCTACTGTACAACACAACCGAGAATCCAAACACAAGCGTATTTATCATTTAATTATAAAACAGTTTTCTGCAACTTTTTGAACATTACTTGCCACTTCCGCGAGGGTGGGCGGCTCTGCCACAATTATCATATTCTACGCCAGTTTTCTGGCGTGGAAGAACACTAATCTACACCAGCCAGAGGCTGGCGTACATTTCAGTTATGGGGCACAGACTGCCGGATGCTGCGCCTAATTTATGATGAGACGTACACCTTGTTAAAAAATTAGGTACAGCATCCGGCAGTGCACCTGGTTATCAAAGCCCAGCGTACTCCACTGGGCGATCATAAATCTCCCCCATTGTGTTCAGCTGAAATTAAGGCCCTTGCAACCACAGTTTTAGACAAAAAGTGGGGGCAGTCCGCTACAGTAACCAGTAAAATCACTTGTTTTACTACCATTGGAAAAATGGAAGCTGAAATCTGATTTGTTGCAAGGAACAAGTGCTCCGCTTTTGCCTGCACTGGTCTATATAAGGCCTAGTTCACACGACCGTATGGCTTTTATTGTTTTTTGCGGTCCGTTTTTCACGGATCCATTGTTCAGTTTTTGAGTTCCGTTGTGTTTCCGTTTCCTTACCGTTTTTCCGTATGCCATGTACAGTATACAGTAATTACATAGAAAAAATTGGGCTGGCTAAAACATTTTCAATAGATGGTTCCGAAAAAACGGAACGGAAACTCAAGACATACGGATGCATTTCCGTATGTGTGCTGTTTTTTTTGCGGACCCCTTGACTTGAATGGAGCCACGACCCGTGATTTACGGCCAAATATAGGACAAACTATCTTTCAACGGAACGGAAAAACGGAAACGGAATGCATACGGAACACATTCCGGTTTTTTGGCGGAACCATTGAAATGAATGGTTCCGTATACGGAACACAAAAAAGCAGCCCGTACACTCGCAAAAAAAACGTTTGTGTGAACTAGGCCTAACTGAGGGCCAATGAGAGACACAAGATCAAAGACAGATTTTATATTCAACTGGGAGTTGAATTGCAGTATCCTGGCATGACCGCTACACAGTGGACGGAACCTTGTGCTTCTGGATCTGTTCACTGTATAGTTTCCAGAGACTGCCCAAAACTGCTGATTGGGGGGGGGGGGGGGGGGATTGGATTCCTACCAATCTAATGTTGATGGCCTATCCTGAAGATAGACCATCAATAGTACTGTAAAACCCCTTTAAATTATATGAGCATAAAAATCCTGTGCAAAGGATGCTCTATGCACAGAGCAGTTTTTAATGCCATTCATGCTACCATAGCAACCCCAGAGCAAGCATTCCGTTTCTTTTATTCCAGGTTACCTCCATCCAGAGCAAGCTTGGAACGCCATTCCACAGGAAGGAACTCAACATGCTCTGAAGTCTGATTAGAAAAGTGCTTCTCTTCAATCTTTCTTGCAGTCTCTCTCATCCTGTAACCAAATACAGATGGGTATCAAGCCTACGATGTGCAACTGATGGATGCAAGCTAGGCATAAGTGGATTCTTCACCCAAGCTGAATTCTGCTTATGCAAAAATTTGTTGTGCGATTTAATTCCCATTGAGATTCACTGGGTGAATTTATTTGCAAGGTTTTAGTGACGCATTTGCTGAGATGGAGAGGCCCTACTGATCCTGCCATTGTTTTTTATGAACTGGCAGCACTGAGCATAGGCCAAAAAGGCAAATCAGACAAAACAATTAGGCTCACCTCTAGTAATGACTATATAGGTTAGGTTCATCGAGAAGGTCAGACCTCAACTATAAAAATCATCAGAAAAATGGAAATAAAAACTTACATGGCTGTATTTTTGATAATTCTCCCTTGATCCATCTTCTGCCCAATACCGTGGACAACAAAAACTATGTGGGTTGTGTCGACAGGCTTGTCTTCGTATGTAGCTTCTTCAACATAACCTCTATGGAGCCTGGTACCACTGCTTGAAGCTGTAAAGACAGGTGCCGCATAAACTAAAAAAAAAAAACGATACCTACAAGGACCTGTAAGTGTAAATTCACACACAAGGTTTGTTGCAGAAAAGTCTAGTCCATCTGAATGGGGTCGTGAAGGAATTTCTGCAGATTAATTGCTTTGCTGCGGTTCTCTGCATAAAGGATGGCCAAAGAGTCTCAGCAGTCAGACACCATTACTTACTAAGGCCCCTTTCACACGGGCGAGTATTCCGCGCGGATGCGATGCGCGAGTTGAACGCATTGCACCCGCACTGAATACCGACCCATTCATTTCTATGGGGCTGTTCAAATGAGCAGCGATTTTCACGCATCACTTGTGCGTTGCGTGAAAAATCGCAGCATGCTCTATATTCTGCGTTTTTCACGTAACGCAGGCCCCATAGAAATAAATGGGGTTGCGTGAAAATCGCAAGCAAGTGCGGATGCGGTGCAATTTTCACACACGGTTACTAGGAGCCGATCGGGATAGAGACCCGATCATTATTATTTTCCCTTATAACATGGTTATAAAGGGAAAATAATAGCATTCTGAATACAGAATGCATAGTACAATAGCGCTGGAGGGGTTAAAAAAATAATAACATTTTAACTCACCTTAGTCCACTTGCTCGCGTAGCCGGCATCTCCTTCTGTCTTCATCTTAGCTGTGTGGAGGAACAAGGACCTTTGGTGACGTCACAGTCATCACATGATCCATCACCATGGTAAAAGATCATGTGATGACTGATGTCACCAAAGGTCCTTGTTCCTCCACACAGCTAAGATGAAGACAGAAGGGGATGCCGGCTACGCGAGCAAGTGGACTAAGGTGAGTTAAAATTTTTATTTTAATGCTATTATTTCCCCTTATAACCATGTTATAAGAGAAAATAATACAATCTACAGAATACCGATCCTAAGCCCGAACGTCTGTGAAGTTCAGGTTTGGGTACCAAACATGCGCGCGGAAAAATTGCGGGTGTTCCCGCAACGCACCCGCACACGTTTCCGCAACGGCCGTGTGAAAGAGGCCTAAGGAAGGAATACCACCCCCCCCTTTGAAGGGCTTGGCCACTATCTTTTACTAGCTGCACATATGCTGGGAACAGCACATACATGCAGATAGTAATTGGCATTGTTAAACCATCGGAGCCAACATGCAATGGTTTACTTTAAGGTCCACTTAACCGGCTTCCTGGCACTGTGCCACCGACAGAGAGTCCTGTCCATCAGCGGCCTCTGTTCACTCACACCTGTCCGTCCCCAGTGAAAGTGAACCGAGGATGCTGCTGGACGGGACCTTCCATCAGTGGCCATTCGGGAAGCGCAGAGCTAGGAAGCAGTTAATTAGTTAATAGTGGCCGACTCCTTTGAAGGGTTATTATGTGATTTATTTAACCAAGGAAAATACCAAGTCTAACTGACTGGGACCACCACTTCTTAAAGCAGAAATGCTGGTTGGGCATAAGTGACTGCACAGCTTACCTTTAGAGAAGCCCAACTTTTGGGTAACAGTCCGTGCTATCTTTGAAGTGGTTGCATCGCTGTAGAGATAGACTTCATCCACGCTATGCCAATCCACGTGGTTGCGGCTCAACTTCAGACTGTGGACAGCTGCAAAATTGAACAACAGATAGACGACGGTCAATCAGGGAAATACAAAACCATGTCGATGTGTGCCCCTTCCACTCAAAATATAGAAGCGTGAACCCGAAATGCGCAGCTACCAGATATCCTCACACATACGTATAACATCTGTGTAAGTATTGGCCGAACCTGACAATTTAGGCGGGTTTGGCAAACCATCTAGTGTGTATGGCGGCCTCTCAAGATGAGGAATGGACTTGTTGGAGTTCAAGTGGTCAATCCTTTTGTTAATGGGGAGAAAAGCTGCTACCAGAGGTATCTGGAAGCAGCTTTCTTTCTTCTCCTATTGTGCATGTGTATAGGAGGATTGGAGGATGGAGATAGATGGCTGTCAGCAGAATGAGTGTTCAGGCAACTGCTATCTCAAGCGTATGGCCAGCTGAACCTGTGCTTTTCACTTCTAGGTAGTGCTGTATCATATCTGGGCAGCCGGTAGACCAGCTGCGTGCAACCATTGGCAAAACTACAACTCCCAGCATTTAGAGCTCTAAAAAAATAAAAATAAAGAAAAGAATGGGAACTACCAACAGACATACTGCATGAAAAGAATAAAAAACATCTTCTGAATTTCTATTAGTCACTAGCGGAGTATTAGAAGCTTTTAAAACTTCACACTGTAAGGAACGTCTCCAGATCTAAATGACTCATGAGCTCTCAGACATCGCTGATCATATCAGACAGACTGTAGGAAACAGAAGAACATCTAAAGGACAGCGGTCTGCACCAAGCCTTGCCCAAGTCTATTACACTTAGTGTCTATTGAGCAGAAAGCGATTGTCATTCATTAAATAAAGAGCAAAAAGGGGATCAAATCAGAGCCAAAAATGGAAAAGAACATGATGTGAATTACAGAGCGAGTAGCTGGGTTATATAAAAAATAAATGACATTGATCTGTTTAAGAGATTTAATAGCCCAATAAAAGGGGAACGACCATTCTACCACAATTAAAGGGGTATATCCATCTGATAAGGCTATGTAGGGCCAGCTCCGGTCCTGTAAATGGAGGTGCCACATTGCTGTGGCCTATTCACAGTCTTTCCCGGCACAATGGTGGCCCAGCCAGGTATTGCAGCAAAGCTACACTCAAGTGAATGGGGTCGGCTGTAGTTCCGAGCTCTGCGGGTGGCGCTTTCATTCTCAGGATCAATGTGGCTAACGGAGACTAGACCCCCCCCCCCAACAATCACGAAAAAAAAGAGGGCATATCCTAGTACAAGGCCCTTTAAACATATCCATAGTTTGCAGACGGGCTAAGCAAAACCACAAACTACCATGGAAGTGCCCCAAATGGTAGCGGTCATAATAGACAACTCGCAATCAAACCGGATGGGATGAAATGAATCAATAGACTGAAGATGGGAAGTAATCATGGTTGGCTGAAAAACTGCTAACTTTGAGTGGATTCTGCATCCTGTGACATTACAGCCCTGGTGCAATCTGTGCGAAAACCGGAGGTGGTCACCCTGCACGTCATCTACGGCTCGAACACAGAAAAACCTAAAAAGGGATCATTAGAGATCTTAAAGGGGTTATCCATTACTATAAAAATGTCCCCCATACGTCGGGCCCCTGACAGTGAATATACTTACCCCGCTCCGCCACTGCGTCTTCTCCCCGTGCGCGGATGAAAACATCCGGTGCCGGGGGGGGGGGGGGGGGGAGCAGCCAATGGCAGGCGGCGAGTAGCCTCTCTAGCGTCACCCGCAATGCTAGGGAGGCTCGTCCCCATCTGCCATTGGCTGCTCCCTCCCGACACCGGATGTTTTCATCCGCGCACGGGGAGAAGCGGCAGCGGCGGTGCGGGGACCAGGAGGAGCACAAGGAGCGGAGAAAGTATATTGGGGACATTTTTATTGTATTGGATAACCCATTTAAAAAGACAACCTTTGGATCAGCATGAAGCATGAGGCGATATCTACACTACTCTAGAGCGAGCGTCTAAAGCCAGAGAGCCATCTACAAGGCAGAGCTCGGTTACCGTACCTTCGTAACGCGTTCTTTTAGCACATGGGGCGCCTGTGCTCTCGTTATATCCTCTCCAATTGAACAGGAAAGGGAGGGAGAAGGGAGCAAGGTGGTAGATAACTAGCAAAGTGAAGACAGGTAACTTTACATTGGCTTTCAACTGGAAACTCCACACAATCACAGCAATATGGTGAGAGCAAAGCAAAAGAGTCATTGCGGAACATGCATGTGAAATTTACATTACATTTGTTAACTTCTACCTCCTCTTGTCATACAAATCCTGTATAATGTACTACTATAGCTCATGCAGGTCCTTCGTCAGTTGTTGGGGCGCCGCTTATCTGCCCCCCCCCCCCCCGAGGCCTGCCAGACAACTAACAATCTAAGAGATTCTCCCCACGGCATTGTTGCAGATGGACTTTCTTGTGCGAATATTGATTGCCTGCTACAATGGCAGTGTCCGATCAATAACGACTAATGAAAATTCACATCAAGTGCGACAGATGGAGCCCATGTGCACGAGTCAAAACAGAACATCCATCGCCGGCACATCCCTTATGTATAGATGCCCATGCTCACTTTTGCAAACCAAAATCCAAGACTTGATCAGGGGAAGAGACTAAAAAAAAACTTCTCTATATACATATATGTGCGATGATGTGCCACCAACATGTGTGTGGACCAGTACGTCATGGCCTGAGGTAGTGACGTCACGATGGTCGTTATGTCACTGCAACAACCCGTGATGGGTCGGCCACATTTACCTCACCGTGCGTTCATGTAAACGTATGCAGACGGGCAGCGAAGAAACAACGAGGAGTTGTAAAAGCTAAGTGCATTCTTGACTGCACCTCTATACAACTCTGGTGTAATCCAACAATGACCCTCTATCCAGTGGATAAATGAGGACATTTAAAGGGGCTGCCTAAATTATGAAAAAACATGGCCAAAGACTAGGACTATAATGAACGTCACCACCATACTTCCCCGTTTTACCCCCGCCACTTCGAACACAGCGCTCCAATTACGCCTCCGTGAACTTAGCTGCAGCAGACATGCAGCCGATAACTCCCCTCAGTCACCCTGTGCCATATACCGCAGGATTGTGTGTATATAGACACGTCAACGCTGCAGCCAAGCCAAAGGGAGGCGTAGGAGAGGCGGCGAGGGTACGTCAAATGGGCGAGTGTGGGATTATCTGCCATGTTATCACAGTCCCTGTCTTTGGCCACATTTTGCATAACTCCCACAACACTTTTAATGCCCTAATATATCGATAACCAATGGCAAATAATTAATGTGTCGCTAATAAAGACTTTGCTTGGCAGGAGGAGGTATCGGTTTCTAGCTAAAAAATAAATAAAAATAAATAACTTTGTGGAAACAAAAATAAGACAATTAGGATCCCCCCAAAAATGACAAAACTATATCAGTACCACTGCATCAACACAGATCAGTGGCAAATATTACAGGGGTCTTCCAGGCCTTTGATATCAGCATTGACGACTGAAGGGGCTCCAGTCACCTCTATACCCCCTTAGTTGGTTTCCGGGCACAACTCTATACATTTGGTAAACGGCTGTGCCGGGCACTGCAGCTCATTCCCACTGAATGGACCGAGATGTAATACCAGGGCACAGCCATGACAAAGTATGGAGCTGCGCCTGGCGGCCAATGAAGGGGACAAACTGATCGGTGGAGGTGTTGGAGGTCAGATCCCCATAGATCTAATAGTCATTGCCTATCCTCAAAAGAGTCCAGAAGAACCCCCTTAAAGACCCGATATCTGTGGCTCACAATCAGTTTCAAAACTTAAAGGGGGTTGTCTCACCTACTGCCACCAATGTCAGATAGGTGCAGGTCCACCTCTGGGACCCACACCTACCTCTAGAACGGAGCACCCCAAGTGAAGTAGAGCGCACCTTGCATGGGTGGCCGCCCTCCATTCAGCTCTACGGTAGTGCCAAAAATAGTCGAGCTGCATGCTCAGATATTTTTTTAAAGCCCATAGAAATGAATGGCGAGACGCACAGTGCAAGAGGGGCCACCGCTCCATGAATTTCTTTGGAATTGCCGGAAATAAGACTAGCCAGCACTCACATTTTCAGTACTCCCATAGAAATGGAGTGAGGCCGTGCATGCGCTGTGCGCTCTAATTCCCTTTGAGAGATCCGTTCTACAGATAGGTGCGGGTCCCAGAGGTGAGATCTGCACATATATGTCACACTGGTGGCATATCCTAGTGATATGCTACCAATGTATGAGGTGCGACAACACCTTTAACTCCAAGCATGGCTGGCAGGGCATGCTGGGAGTTATAGTTTTGAGACATCAGGCAAGCCATTTAAAAGTGTAAGTGACAACTGATTAGTAAAATTACTTCGAACAAAAAGAACTGGGCTGAAAAACTTAAAAAGACTGAAGGGAATCTTCCAAATTAATTTTACAATGTGGAGGATCTGGGCATTATGTGGCCAATCCCTGGACATCGTAAATTTCTGTTAACTGCCCCATGTGAACATCGGCAAGATGAACTGGTCGGGCCTCTTCGCGATCATCCGTTGTCTCATCATTAGCGCACATACATATAGGATGAATTTAGATGAAGGTCCAGATTACGCAACATACGATCAACAACTGAAATACAAAAACATTCAGCCAAGTTGCTTTTTGGAAATTAAATAGGAGAGTCTAGACGGCAGCTCTCACCGTCCTTGTGGTCCACGGGCTTTGCCACTTCCAGGTCAAAGTGGTCGTGCATCTTTTGACCCCTAAAGCAGGCGAGATGCTCCTGTTCTATCTGGTTGCTCTCGTCTTCGTCGAGCGGTTGCCACGTGCCATCGATGAACCACTGGCCGCGCATCACAGGGATCTTATCGCTCTCTGAAAGAAGAAGAAGAAGCCAAAAAATATATATTTGAAGATCGCACAGCACTACGACGCAGTGAGTTCGACTCACGAGCCACAATCGGCCTGGGAAATGTGGGACTGGGGACTGCCGGCGGCTCATTCATCGTGCTGCACACCGGAGGAGACAATCCCTTTAATGTATAGTAAATGTCAAGGACTAAAACGCAGATAGACTACAGTTGCTATATACAGCTCTGCGCTGGCTGGACCTCAGTGGTGGCTTTAAAATATTAGAAAAAAAAACAGTCATTTCACAATAGTAATTAGTTACTAAAATAAAATGAGGGAGGAACACATTATACATTTCCTGAATTTTTTATTTTTTTTAAAAGGCTGCAAGGTGGTTGTGGTTAGGAGCGCAGATACTTTCCTGCTGTAATCTCCCAGAAGCATGAGTCAGCCTTTCTGTGTCTGATAATAAACCTCAATGGACTGCACATTCACACTCAATGCTACAGGTGACTTTTCAGAATAATCGTGTGCGTGCGTGTGTGTGCGCGCGCGCGTTCTGCCCACTGCAAGTCTTGTATTCTGCATTTATCATCATTTCCCCTCTGCAGGCTCCATCTTTAATTATCAGTTTTCATGTGATGTAAACTAGCCGCTATGATGTCTCCCATACACTGCACGCAGAGAAAAGGAGATCCTGCTCTCCTAGCTCTCTGCAGCACATAGAAGCGGCGGCATGGAGGAGGACATCATACAGCGGTGTAGCTGTGAATCCAGAACTGGACTGGGATAAAAATGCTCACTAGAGCCTGCAGCAGTGTGTGTGTTACTGCTTCTTGCCTCCCACCATCAGCTCACTCCACAGACTTCTATGGCTGGCGCGTGATCAGATCTTTCACATCTTAGTCGGTCTTGTCTCGCAAGACAGAGCCGAGGGTGAATGATCGGGGTGAAAGAGAAGAAGTGGAGAAAAAAAATCTATTCATTTTTTCCTCTAAAAAGATAAACTACAAACTTTTCAGATCTTGGCCTGTATTATTAATTTGTTAAAATTACAAGAAGTGTTGACTTGTTCGCCCACAGGTAGTCAAGTAGGTTTGTCTATCCAGGTGGCGATTTAGCTTTGACAGGACAGCGCCTATTTAAACACCCTGATATCGGATACTGACCAGCTGCCTGAAAGCAAGATAACTTACAGGCCCAAGGGCGATAAACAAATAAGATGAACGTGAAGTCATTTGAATGTCAAATCCTATAAATCACACAAGACCGCAGATCAATTTCATGTGCACCCTCCCCAATGTAGATGTGCAATGACGAGGGAACCTGGAAGGCACCGACATCTTTGGCGTCAACATCTCAGTGCCTGGGATACGGCACGTCACCAACTTTTTTAGTAGCCAAGAAAATAGGAATGATGATCTGTAGGGGGTTAAATAGCTGCAGACTATTAGTACATGAAGCTACGGAGAGGAAATGTGTTTTGCCATTAAATATATTCCTTCATAAGAGGATATGAACTGGAGGCACTTTCCACATTAATGCCCGACATATGGCCCTGCGAGTATAAAAGTGATTTCTAGGTAAACTGAAAGGCCTGGCCCGGAGTCCTATATATAAAGGATGACATTAGTTAAAGGATCTGAGGCTAAAGGGATAAAGCTTAGAGATAAAGCAGCTCAGGGAACGGACAGAGCAGGGGAAGGACTAAACCTGTTGATCTGCGGCTGCTGCTGTCTGCCTCCTCAGCCATTGTGTCACCGCTCATCACCAAGGCTATCAAACCATCGTTCCGACCGTTACTACCTCTGTACCTATCCGTACAGGGCAGTGGCTATAGGGGGGGTTCCTGGTGTAACTGGACCCTTGTGAAAGGCACCCAAAAGGTCCCACTGCCACATACAAAGACATCAAGATGATCAGGGACTCGTGGTAGGTGGAGGCGCTCTTACAGATTTTGCATGAGGGCCCAAGTTACACCTCGGCCACCAGTTACCTCTATGGGAGCTGTATTGTGGCTCCGTGCGAAGGAGTTCATATGGGACATAAAAGTTGTGGATTTCCATGTACTTTATGCATTCTGCTGACTTGCATCCTGCTGCATGCTGTACTTTAGCCTGGCGAGTCACCTAAGACTACCTTCACATTAGCATTTTTTGCGGATCAGTCATGGATCTGCAAAAATGCTTCCATTACAATAATACAACCGCATGCATCCGTCATGAACGGATTTGGTTGTATTATGTCTTCTATAGCCATGACGGATCCGTCATGAACATTATTGAAAGTAAATGGGGGACGGATCCGTTTTCTATTGTGCCAGACTTACATTGTGTGCCAGGACGGATCCGTCTTGCTCCGTACCACATCGCGGAGAGAAAAACGCAGCGTTATTCTGTACGCGATGGGAGCGCAACCAAACAGAACGGAATGCATTTTGGTGCATTCCGTTTCGTCCCCATTGACAATGAATGGGGAAAAAAACTGAAGTGTTTTCCTCCGCTATTGAGATGCTATGACGGATCTCAAACAGCGGAATTGAAAACACTAGTGTGAAAGTAGCCTTACACGTGTGACAGGAGCAAAGCCAAAAAAAAAAAAAAAAATAAATAAAAAGCACTGAACTTGTGTTACATGCTGTAAATGTTCTGTACAAGAGCTTAAAAGGGCATCTGTCAGCAGCTTTGTCCCTATTGCACCGGCTGACCTGTTACATGTGCACTTGGCAGCTGAAGGCATCTGTGTTGGTCCCATGTTCATATGTGCCCGCATTGCTGAGAAAAATGATGGTTTAATATATGCAAACGAGTCTCTAGAAGCAACGGGGGCGTTACCGTTACACCTAGAGGCTCTGCTCTCTCTGCAACTGCCGAATCCTCTGCACTTTGATTGACTTTAGGAAATATCAGGGCCAAACTTAAACACGTTTACACTGCCTGATCCTATCAAAGTGCGGACTTTGCGGCAGTTGCAGAGACAGCAGAGCCTCTAGGTGTAATGGTAACGCCCCTGTTGCTCCTAGAGGCTCATTTGCATACATTAAAACATAATATTTCTCAGCAGTGCGGGCACATATGAACATAGGACCAACACAGATGCCTTCAGCTGCCAAGCGCACATGTAACAGGTCAGCCAGTGTCATAGGGACAAATTTGCTGACAGATGCCCTTTAAAAGAGGGTAGTCTGGCCTAATTAGCAGTGTGTTAAATAAATGTGAGGGATTTTTTATTTATTCTTTTTTTTTTTTTTTTATTACGCTGGATGATCCCTTTAAATAATTGAATTGTGGGCGGTTCCCACCTAGTGACTGACAGCTAACTCTGCATGACAGCAATTAGGACCGACTACATGAGGAGATGTACAGGACAAGGACAGGTCATCTGTATCAGATCGGCGGGGGTCCGACTCCTGTCACGCCCGCTGATCAGTTGTTGGAAGGGACTGCAGCAATCAGCTAAGCGATGCGGCCTCTTCCTCGGCCTGTGACGTCACGTTCATTGGTCACATGGCCTCTGCGCAGCGCAGTCTCATTCAAGTGAATGGGGCTGAGCCGCAAAGCTACGGTATACTATAGAAAGGTTGCAGCTCTCAAGGCAATGCGGCCCCTTCTCCGGGGTGTCCGAGCTCCTCCGATCCGACACCGATGACCTTTCCTGAGGATAGGTTGTCAATATTCAATTCCCGTAAAATCCCTTTAAAGGAGTTGTCCGGGTTCAGAGCTGAATTGCATAGGGCAATGGCATTTTATGGGGTTTCGGTGACGGGCTCCCATAAGGACTACTAGGCGGAGGCTTTCACCCATCAGAACCAGTGACGTCACTGGGAACACTGCTGGGCGGTGTGTTGTAATAAACAAAAAAAATCCCTTGCCCTGGGTTGGATCATGAAATGCTCCGATGCCAACATCAGAGGGACTGCCTGAAAATGTGGGAATCTCCGGGTCCAGCTCTGAACCCGGACAACCCCTTTAAGTGAACACCATATTATCATCTTGCTCCGCTCCTCCTGCTCTATAGCATGCTGACAGGTTCCCTTTAATCAGAGAGAAAAATTATTTACTATCAGTCACTGCGTACAGATCTTCTCCCCCAGGAAACCCCCGTCCATCCTGGATGCCGCTGAAAAGAAAGGTCACCTCGGCGTGCGCTCCAGTTGGGCGCACAGTGTGCTGTAATAGGATCTGGCACAGATGCAGCATTGATAAATCGGGGGGCACATACCGAGCCTGCGGTGACTACCCACACCTTCCCTTCTATTCCCTATGAAGTACAATGAGGCACCCCCATACGTGTGCCGATCTCGCCCTTCACACCCTATGACTGGCGCAGAGGGGTGTCGTTGGGACGGGTCAATATTACACTGAAGGTTTTTTCCCCCATGTACCACTGGTGGGATATGATCTTACTGACCCCGGCCGTCCCAGTGGGATCTGTAAATGACTCCTTAACGCTCAAGGCGAGCCCCACGGGACACAACAGAAAATGAAAACCCCAAGAGACGAAAGGAAGATGGAATTTGGGGCTTTATCCCTGCAAAAGCTAAGAAGGGCCCCAGACCTCAAAGACTGAACATGAAAAAAGGGAAAGAAAAGCAGAACCTCCCTGGGGTGACGTTATGTATCTCACAGGAGGGTGAAGGGGGACGCTGGAGGTTAGGAGAAGGAGGACCTTCCATGATGGACACTGGAGACAGTACACCCAGTGTCACCAAAGAGAGGGGAATGAGACTGGTGGCAGGCAAGGGGACCTCGAAGGGGCAAGGTGGTGCCTGGATGGGTAAGCAAGGGAAGAATGAGGTGCGGAGCAGAGGAAAGGTGGGCGCCAGGACGGAGAAGAGGACAACCGGTAGCCAGAGCAGAGGACCAGCAGTTGCCAGAGGAGGATGGGCGCCAGACCAAGAGCAGAGATGGGGCAGGTGCCAGGGCGGAGAAGAGAAAGAGCAGAAGCCAAGGAGGAGCAGAGGAGTGGGTGCCCAAGGTGGAGCAAAGAAATGAGAAGGCTGAGCACAGTTGCAGCATCAGATGGAGTAAACAATGGAGCAGAGGAGGAGGAGCAGCAGCCAGAGATGGAGCAGAGAAGCAACAGCTGCCAGAGATGGAGCAGAGAAGCAACAGCTGCCAGAGATGGAGCAGAGAAGCAACAGCTGCCAGAGATGGAGCAGAGAAGCAACAGCTGCCAGAGATGGAGCAGAGAAGCAACAGCTGCCAGAGATGGAGCAGAGAAGCAACAGCTGCCAGAGATGGAGCAGAGAAGCAACAGCTGCCAGAGATGGAGCAGAGAAGCAACAGCTGCCAGGGCGGAGCAGAGAAAGAGCGGATGCCAAGGAGGAGCAGAGGAGTGGGTGCCCAAGGTGGAGCAAAGAAATGCGCAGGCTGAGCACAGTTGCAGCATCAGATGGAGTAAACAATGGAGCAGAGGAGGAGCAGCAGCAGCCAGAGATTGAGAAGAGGAAGAGCGGGCGCCAGGGCAGAGCAGAGCAAAGTTGGAGCAGTGGACGAGCGGGCGCCAGGGCAGAGCAAAGTTGGAGCAGTGGAAGAGCGGGCGCCAGGGCAGAGCAAAGTTGGAGCAGTGGAAGAGCGGGCGCCAGGGCAGAGCAAAGTTGGAGCAGTGGAAGAGCGGGCACCAGGGCAGAGCAAAGTTGGAGCAGTGGAAGAGCGGGCACCAGGGCAGAGCAAAGTTGGAGCAGTGGAAGAGCGGGCACCAGGGCAGAGCAAAGTTGGAGCAGTGGAAGAGCGGGCACCAGGGCAGAGCAAAGTTGGAGCAGTGGAAGAGCGGGCACCAGGGCAGAGCAAAGTTGAAGCAGTGGAAGAGCGGGCACCAGGGCAGAGCAAAGTTGAAGCAGTGGAAGGGCGGGCACCAGGGCAGAGCAAAGTTGGAGCAGTGGAAGGGCGGGCGCCAGGGCAGAGCAAAGTTGGAGCAGTGGAAGGGCGGGCGCCAGGGCAGAGCAGAGGAAAGTTGAAGCAGTGGAAGAGTGGGTGCCAGGGCAGAGGAAAGTTGAAGCAGTGGAAGAGTGGGTGCCAGGGCAGAGGAAAGTTGAAGCAGTGGAAGAGTGGGTGCCAGGGCAGAGGAAAGTTGAAGCAGTGGAAGAGTGGGTGCCAGGGCAGAGGAAAGTTGAAGCAGTGGAAGAGTGGGTGTCAGGGCAGAGGAAAGTTGAAGCAGTGGAAGAGTGGGTGCCAGGGCAGAGGAAAGTTGAAGCAGTGGAAGAGTGGGTGCCAGGGCAGAGGAAAGTTGAAGCAGTGGAAGAGCGGGCGCCAGGGCAGAGGAAAGTTGAAGCAGTGGAAGAGCGGGCACCAGGGCAGAGGAAAGTTGAAGCAGTGGAAGAGCGGGCACCAGGGCAGAGCAGAGGAAAGGTGGAGCACAGGAAGGGCATGCACCAGGGCAGAGCTGAGGAAGAGCAGATGCCAGGGCGGAGCAGAGTTAGGCTCCATTCACACGTCCGCAGAATGTGCCCGCATCCGTTCCGCAATTTTGCGGAACGGGTGCGGACCCATTCATTCTCTATAGGGACGGAATGGATGCGGACAACAAACAGTGTGCTGTCTGCATCCGCAATTGCGGAGCGCGCCTCCGCAAAAGATAGAACATGTCTTATTCTTGTCCGCAGCGTGCGGACAAGAATAGGCATTTCTATGGGGGTGCCGGGCTGGTGTGTTGCGGACCCGCAATTTGCGGGTCCGCAACACACGACGGACGTGTGAATGGAGCCTTAGGAGCCAGCACCAGGAGCACAGTTGCAGCACCAGATGGCGTGGACACTGGGCACTAGGGGTGATGGGGGGCCCCACTTACGGTTCCAGTACACCGGGTAGCACTCCCCCTCGGTGACGTCCACCTCGTACAGGCCGCTCCTCACACACACCGGCTCGATCTTGGCCACGTCCCCGATGTTGACCACGTCCAGGCCGGCGGCCTCCCCCGGCTCCGGGGCTGCACCCTCCGGGGCGGCGCTCAGCTCCAGCAGGCGGCGGTAGGCCAGCTCGATGCGCAGGGAGTCGTACCCGATGAACGGCTTCCAGCTCTTCTTCTCCTCCCTGTAGAACCAGCGCACCTCCTCCGCGCCCAGCTCCGTGACGATCTCATAGCGGGGCCGGGAGCTGCTGGAGCGGGTCCGCCGCCTGCCCGGGAGCTGCAGGCTGTCCTCCACATCCTCACCCTCAGAGGGGGACCCGGCCAAGCCCGGCACCGGAGGGAAGTCATGACCGGTCAGGTGCAGCTCCAGGCCCCGGGACATGGAAGAAGGGCGGCGGCGGCGGCGGCGCTCCTGCCTCTCCTCTGTCCCGGCCTCCCCGTCCTCCTCTTCTTCCTCCTCTCCCCAGTCGCACTCGCCGTTCTTCTCCGGTGACTGGTGCCCGGAGCGACTCATTCCGGCGACGGCCAGCTTCTCTCAGTGCTCATGAATCCTCTCGGCCCCGGCATGGAGGCCGCACCGTCCGCGGACACCGTTATTCCGCCGCGTGCTCCCCGCAGTCCCACACCGGCTGCCGGGCACGCACCCGCTCCCTACTCGAGCTCCAGTGACGTGCGCGCCGCCCCCCAGTTACAGAGCGCTCCGGGCGCTGTCACGTGACGTCCAGCCGGGTCATGTGACTCCAAGGAGGCTGTCAGTGCTGCTGGATGTCAGAGACGCGAATGTACAGTGCACCACGTGACAACCCAACCACATGCCCCTTTAATTGTCTAGGGCCAGGCTGAACTATTTTTCACTCCTTACCTATAAGAAAAAACAAATAAACTTATCCCACTATTCACTTTTATCATGTGTCACTCCTGACCCTGTCACATGACTGCAACAGCTCATTGCCATTGGTCACAGTGGTCATGTGACTTCCTCATGGACAACATGGAAGTGAAGGAATTGGGAAGAGGATTTTTTTTTAACCCCGTGATGCCACAGTCAATTTTCTTTTTGCCCACCTCCAAGAGCTGTAGTTTTTATATGTTTCTGTTGCTGTATCTTTAATGACATTATTTAAAGGGGGCTTCTCATCTGGGACATTTCTGGTATATACCGATAGGATATGCATAGAAATGTCCGATAGGTGCAGGTCCCAGAGCCAATAAATAAATATCCCAGGCGGGAATATCTCTTTAAAGGGGTTCTCCGGAAATTTGATATTGATGGCCCATCCTCAAGACAGGTTATCAATATCAGATCAGTGGGGGTCCGACTCTCGGCACCCCCAATCTTTGCGTTCCACAAAACACGGATACCAGCCGGGTGCATCCCGCCTTTTCCCTTCCGCAGCGTGTTACAAAAGCCTATTGTCTGCAAGACAGACAAGAAGAGGACACTTTCTATTTTTTTGTGGGGCCTCGGAACGGATGTGTGGATGCTGTCCATGTCTTTTGCCGGCCTATGGAAGAGAATGGGTCCGCACCCGATCCGCATTTTTTCCAGATTGGATGCGGACCCATTCGCTTCAGAAACTACATTCGTGTGCATAAGGCCTAAGGGTGTATTCAGACGGTGCAGTTAAAGGGGTTGTCCCATGAATGACGTAAAACATGAAAATCAGACATCATGCAGCACATGACAATCCTTTTCTAAGGGCTCATTCACACGACCGCACAGTCGTGTCCACATCCATTCTGCAATCTTGCGGCTCGGAGGCAGACCCATTCATTTCAAGATGCGAACAGTACACCGGGTTTTATCTGCGCCGATAGTTCTGTTCCGCGGCCCCCCAAAAAAAGACAGAGCGTGTCCTATTCTTAATAGGCATTTCTATCATAGGTCTGGCCGCTCCGTTACGCTAAATGTCCGATATCCGTGTTTTGCGGATCCACACTTTGCGGACCACAAAACAGATACAGTCGTCTGAGCCCGTAGGTAGCTGGAACCAGCCCTGGACCTCACATGGATCCAGAGAACTCCACATTTATTGCTCTGCTAGATTTATATCAAGCTGGAAGCTCAAGGAGAGTGTCCTTTCTGCTGTAGTTCAGGAGGCATGTCCTTTCTGCTGCATCCCAGGGGCGTGTCCTTTGTGCTGTAGCTCAGGAGGTGTATCCTTTATGCTGTAGCTCAGGAGGTGTGCCCTTTCTGCTGCATCCCAGAGGGCATGTCCTTTCTGCTGTAGCTCAGGAGGTGTGTCCTTTATGCTGTAGCTCAGAAGGCGTGTCCTTTATGCTGTAGCTCAGGAGGCATGTCCTTTCTGCTGCAGCTCAGGAGGTGTGTCCTTTCTGCTGCATCCCAGGGGGCGTGTCCTTTCTGCTGTAGCCCAGGGGGCGTGTCCTTTCTGCTGTAGCCCAGGAGGCGTGTCCTTTCTGCTGTGGCCCAGGAGGCGTGTCCTTTCTGCTGTAGCTCAGGAGGCGTGTCCTTTCTGCTGCAGCTCAGGGGGTGTGTCCTTTTTGCTGAAGCTCAGGAGGTGTGTCCTTTCTGCTGCATCCCAGGGGGCGTGTCTTTTCCGCTGTAGCTCAGAAGGCATGTCCTTCTGCTGAGGGATGAAACTGAGCATGTGCGGCCATCTCAATGAGCCGGACAAAGAAATAGGAAAAAGAACAGCAGGTGGCGCTATACAGTTACATTTTATTGAATAGCTCAGTGGCTTTGCTATATTTTTCATTACATGCAATTACAAAAGTATTCCGATTTTTCATGGAACACCCCCTTTAAACATAAAACTACATAGGAAAAAGCGTATGTGTTTTTGCCGTAGTTTTCATCATGGCTTTTTTTCTTTTTTTTTATAGGTGAAACATGTTCTTTTGATACGGTTTTAGTTGCACCAAAAACCGTTCATGCAGCGACGTCAACAAGCAGAATTGTGCACCAAAAAGCTCCCTGACATAGCCTTTCTTGCGGCAGTAAACCACGCCACATGAACTGCAGCGCGCCCTGCTGGGGAGGAGGGTTACTGCGCAGCCGCCCGATGCTTTTATGGCAGGGAAGCCAAAATCTGCCTGAAATTCACACTGGGGGAGATTTATCAAGCGCGCCTAAGGGTACTTTCACACTAGCGGCAGGACGGATCCGACAGGCTGTTCACCCTGTCGGACCTGTCCTGACGCTATTTCACCGTGCCGCCTGACAGTTGACTGCCGCTCCGTCCCCATTGACTAGAATGGGGATGGGGCGGAGCTCCGGCGCAGCACGGCAGTGCATGGCAAGAGGGCGCCGGACTAAAAAGTCGGACATGCAGTACTTTTAGTCCGGTGGCCTCTCGCCGTGCACTGCCGTGCTGCGCCGGAGATCCACCCCCGTCCCCATTATAGTCAATGGGGACGGAGCGGCGGCACGTCGAAATAGCGTCAGGACAGATCCAACAGCCTGTCGGATCCGTCCTGCCGCTAGTGTGAAAGTAGCCTAACAGTAAAACTGGCTTAGTTGCCCATAGCAACCAAGCAGATTCCGCCTTTCCTTTTCCAAAGCAATGCTAAAAAATGAAAGCTGGAACCTGATTGGTTGCTATGGGCAACTAAGCCAGTTCTAGTTTTGATAAATACCCCCCCCCCCCCCCCCTCAGGTAAATCTGTTTTAAGTACATGGGGAAAACAGCAATACAACCTGCACCAAAACTGCCGCATGTGAATACAGTTCCGCACCCTTTTTTTTCTTAAAGGAATTTTTCAGAAATTCCATTACTCTGGTGTTGTGATAAACAACTTTCAGAAGTACCTCATGTGTGAAATAAACCCCCCGTTACCGCCCTCCTCACTGCGCAGTCACTCAACCCGCTCGCCATAGTGGGTTTTATTGTACCGCGCTGTGTTTGGAGGCCCTTGTGGTGTCTCCCCCCTGGACACCCTCCATCTGGGCATGATGAAATTTGGCAGGCAAAGGGGCCCAAATGTGATTGTTACCTCAGCACCCACTATAACAGCACCTTAGGGTGCACACAATTGAATTACAAGGGGAGGAGAGTGCTAGAAACTGCATGGAGGAGTTAGAAACCTGTCTGGCTGAAGGAGGGGGCGGAGCCTGCTGGACACTGCCTGAGGAAATGGGTGACAAAATGGTGGCCGAGAGCAAGTCTGTGGAAAAATCCAGTTGTCTGCTGCTAAAAAGGGGAATTATACAATGTTCTGAGGTAAAAAGTGTGATTAACAGCACAAATAAGAAGATGGCAATATAGTACTATTGTTTAGTGGGTGATAATGGGGATTTTCTGAGGTGGCAGGTGAGATTTCAGTCAGAATTGGAGGTTAAAATGGTCTAGTAAATTGAAGTCCTCAAGATTTGGGTTATCTGCTGTGAGAAAAAGGGGAATCTTGTGAATTTTTTCTTTTTTATCTGTTTCTGGGAAAGCTGGGTGACAACCAATAGAGCCTTGAGTAATAAAATGGCCGCAACCGTAATTTTCCCTGTGAGGTAAAAAGTCCCAGGCCACTTGAGAGGAGTGCAATAATTCTTACCACGTCGAAGGGGTCACCACACCGCTTTCCTGGGGTCCTAAGCTTATGGAGCACAGCCCCGACGCCTTTTTTTTTGGTACCCAAAACTAGAAACAATAAAACTACTTTGCCGTTTTCAAGATCTCAGCTTGCTGTCAGTGAATGGGAACATTAGGGTTTACATCCTGAGCCTGAATACCTGTACAGACCTTCTCACAGCTGAGGGTTTGTTACAATGTATTGGTCTAGTTAATCCTCCAGAAGATATGCAGCATGGTTTCCATTCTGGATACGTTTTGGGCTCCGTTCACATTAATGTTGTGGTTCCTGCCATAACCGTAAACGCTTTGCAAAATCGCCGGGCGCCGACGGTGCCAGACAGACCCCATTGATGTAACATGGCATCCGTTGGGATCTGCTTAGGTGTCCGCATGCAGCGCAGTTTTTCTGGTGCAAAAGGACGGAATCTGCAACGGAGGCTCCGACGCAGATTTGATTGCGTTTCCTGCGCCGATACACTGTGACAAGCAAGATTTCTGTTTGTGATTGACTTCGGGTCTGGTGGTTGAAGCAGCATGAAAACCACATTGGCAAAAAACGCGTGCGGGTTTCTGTGTGGTTTTCTATGAGGCTGCAGTTTTTGCGGAAAATAGTATTGGCCGCGTTTATCAAGCTCTCCTGTTTTTGGCCATAAAGTTTAGGCCTCATGCACACGACCGTTCCGTTCCGCAAAATGGGGTTCCGTTGTTCCGTGATCCGTTTCAGTGTGTCTTCCTTTTTTGTTTTTTTAGAGGATCACCAGACATGAAGGAAAGTAAAAAAAAGTCTAAGTCAAGTTTGCCATGCAAATGATAGGAAAAAAACTGACGCGCGGATGACAATCTTGTGAGCCTCCATGTTTTTTCACAGACCCATTGACTTGAATGGGTCCGCGAACCATTTTCCGTGATAAAAATAGGACAGGTTATATTTTTTTGACGGACTGAAATCACGGACGCGGATGACAAACGGTGCATTAGTCGAGTTTTCAAAGGACCCATTGAAAGTCAATAAGTCCGCAGAAAATCACGAAAAACTGAACAACGGACACAGAATAAAACAACGGTCGTGTGCATGAGGCCTTAGCCTGGCGTATTTAATTTGTCTTTCTTTTGCCGTATATTTATTAACCCTTTCGCTACCAGCGCCATATATGTACAGCCCTGGAGCGACAGGCAAACATGGCCCAAACACTTTAGTAAACGTTCCCCATTGGTTTCAAACAGCAGAGACCCACGGTTAATGACCGCGACTGGCAATAATGTCGATTGCGGTCATTAAAGCCTTAAATCCTGTGTTCGAGTGTGATCACGGCATCTAAAGGTTGAAAAACCCAAAAGCTCCCCCTTCCGGGCCTCTTAGGCTACTTTCACACTTGCGTTCGGGGCTCCGCTTGTGAGTTCCGTTTGAAGGCTCTGACAAGCGGCCCCGAACGGATCCGTACAGCCCCAATGCATTCTGAGTGGATGCGGATCCGCTCAGAATGCATCAGTCTGGCAGCGTTTGGCCTCCGCTCCGCTCAGCAGGCGGACACCTGAACGCTGCTTGCAGCGTTCGGGTGTCCGCCTGGCCATGGGGACGGATCCGTTTGAATTTGGCAATATATGGCTCAATTTTCAAACTGATCCGTCCCCCATTGACTTTCAATGTAAAGTCTGGACGGATCGTCTGAAGCTACTTTCATACTTAGAATTTTTGCTACAATATAATGCAGACGGATCCGTTCTGAACGGATCCCATCGTCTGCATTATATGAGCGGATCCGTCTGGGCAGACCCCAGACGGATCCGCTCTGAACGCAAGTGTGAATGTAGCCTTACCGGTATCCTCTGCGGCCAATGAGTATGCCGGTGACGTAAGAAATTAGCAATTCTGTACCAATATTGATATATAACATATTGTAAAAGAATAAAAAAAAAAAAAAACTTTTTGTAGCCTCAAACACGAGCTACAAAACCATAAAAAAGTAAAAAAAAAATATAAATATAAAAAAGGTAAAACAATATAAAAGTTTAAATCGCCCCCCTTTCTGTATAATTAAAAAATAAATACATAAATAACAAAAAAATATAAACATCGGGAGCATCACTGCGTCCAAAAGCGCCCGTACTATTAAATATAAAAATATTTTTCCAATACGGCAAAAAAGGGTCAAAATAGCCGATTTGCCATTTTTTTCATTGCTTCTCTTAACCAGAAAAATGTAATAAAATGTGATCAAAAAGTCACACACACTCCGAAATGGTATCAATAAAAACTACAGATCGTCCCGCAAAAAATGAGCCCGCACACAGCTCAGTAGATATGACTAGTAAATAAAAAGTTAACCCTTAGGCCTTTTTATTTACTAGTCATAGGCGCACCTACATAAATAGGTCAGGAAAAAGCCTAGGGCTGCAACGATTAATCGACGTTGTCAACGAATCCCGTTATCCAATAATCGGCCGATTCGTTGCTATGCCCACGGGTCCTTGAACTTTAAATCACTGCATCTTTATTACCTTACAATGAAGCTCCAGTAACAGGCAGAGCGGGTGGCGGCGTAACGTCACTTACTCGCGTGATGCGCATGCTCCGCCTGCTTCATTCATAAAGTGGGCGGAGCAGGCGCATCACGTGAGTAAGTGTCGTTACGCTGCCGCCCGCTCTGCCTGTTACTGGAGCTTCATTGTAAGGTAATAAAGATGCAGTGATTTAAAGTAAAAGTTACTGCCGGTTAAGGAATACTGCTGTGAGCGGCGGGGCCGGGGCTGTTATGGGGAGGGGGATCTCTGGATGGCACTGTTATGGGGAGGGGGATCTGTGGATAGCACTGTAAGGCCTCTTTCACACGAACATGTGCGCTCCATGGCCATATTGCGGATCCACAATACGTGGGCGCCATTCCGTGGGCATTCCGCATCACGGATGCGGACCCATTCACTTGAATGGGTCCGCAAATCCGGAGATGCAGAACGAAAGTACGGAACGGAACCTTACGGAAGCACTACGAAATGATTCCATGGGGTTTCGTCCCGTACTTCCGTTCCGCAAAAAGATAGAACATGTCCTATCTTTTTGCGGAATGGCCGGATCGCGGACCCATTAAAGTGAATGTGCAAGAGGCCTTATGGGGAGGGGGATCTGTGGATGACACTGCTATGGGGGAGATCTGTGGATGACACATATAGCATAAGATGCTATATAGTGTCATCCATAGATTCCCCCCCCCCCCCATAGGGGATCCACAGATCCCCCTACCCATAACGGTGCCATCCACAGATCCCCCTCCCCATAACGGTGCCATCCACAGATCCCCCTCCCCATAACGGTGCCATCCACAGATCCCCCTCCCCATAACGGTGCCATCCACAGATCCCCCTCCCCATAACGGTGCCATCCACAGATCCCCCTCCCCATAACGGTGCCATCCACAGATCCCCCTCCCCATAACGGTGCCATCCACAGATCCCCCTCCCCATAAGGCTCTATTCACACATACGTTATGGGGAGGGGGATCTGTGGATGGCACCGTTATGGGGAGGGCTGTAAAACGCCCGACACCCCAAGAAGTACAGGAGCTTCTTTGGGGCGTCTTGTCGCGCGTTCCCGTACATAGACTTCAGCGGGAACGCGCGACAAAGGGCGTTCGCTTGTTCCGGAGCCGCGATTGTAAACGCGCATACAATCGCGCATAAAGAGCGCTCCATCCCGAACGCTCAGGTCTGAACCCAGCCTCAAATGGATCTGTGTACATCAGTTCTGCGTTGCGTGAAAAATGCAGCATGTTCTATATTCTGCATTTTTCACGCAGCCCTGGCTCCATAGAAGTGATTGGGGCTTCAGTGAAAAACGCATTGCATCCGGAAGCAAGTGTGGATGCAATGCGTTTTTCACTGATGGTTGCTAGGAGATGTTATTTGTAAACATTCAGTTTTTTTATCACACGCATGAAAAACGCATCAAAACGAATTGCACCCGCACGGGAAAAACTGAACGCAATTGCAGACAAAACTGACTGAACTTGCTTGCAAAATGGTGCGAGTTTCACTGAACGCATCCTGAACTTATACCGAGCCAATCCGTATCGTTCGTGTGAAAGAGGCCGAAGTCTCATTCGCTGTGCTGTTACTGTAAGGGTCCATTCACACCTCCTTATGCGTTTTGCAAATCCGCAAAACACGGACACCGGCAATGTGCGTTCCGCATTTTGCGGACCACACATCGCCGGCACTCTCATAGAAAATGCCTTTTCTTGTCCGCAATTGCGGACCAGAATAGGACATGTTCTATTTTTTTGTGGATCTGGAAGTGTGGATCCTCAAATGCGGATGCGGACAGCACATTCCGGCCCCATTGAAAATGAATGGGTATGCACCTGTTCCACAAAATTGCGGAACGGATGCGGACCCATTTTGCGGACGTGTGAATGGACCCTAACGGGCTGCAGATTTTCTGTCCACAATATTCACATGTTCAGGTTTTTTTCAGCAATTTTGATGCAGTTTTTGAAGCCAAAGCCAGGAGTGGATTAGAAAGAAAAAAAAATTAGAAATTAGAATTTGTCCTTTATACTTTCTCTGCTTTTCTGATCCACACCTGACTTTAGCTACAAAAACGGCAAAAATTTTTTAAACAACCTGCATGTGTGAACATACCCTTACGCTGGGTTCACACCTGAGCGTTTTACAGCGCGTTCAAACGCGCTGTAAAACGCTCAACACATGAAAACCAATGCTTCCCTATGGCCCTGGTTCACACTTGAACGTTTTACAGCGCGTTGGAACGCGCTGTAAAACGCCCTACGCTCAAAAAAGTTCTTGAGCTTCTTTGGGGCGTTTTGTCGCGCGTTCCCGTACATAGACTTTCAGGAACGCGCGACAATGGGCGTTCGCTTGTCTCTGTATGCGCGATTGTAAACGCCGGTACAATCGCGCATACAGAGCGCTCCTTTCAGAACGCTCAGGTGTGAACCCAGGGTTAGGCCTAGTTCACACGAACGTTTTTTTTGCGAGTGTACGGGCCGTTTTTAATTTCAATGGTTCTGCAAAAAAAAACTGAATGTACTCCGTATGCATTCCGTTTCCGTATTTCCGTTCCGTTGAAGGATAGAACATGTCCTATTATTGCCCGCAAATCACTTTCCGTGGCTCTATTCAAGTCAATGGGTCCGCAAAAAAACAGAACACATACGGAAATGCATCCGTATGTCTTCCGTATCCGTTCCGTTTTTTCTGAACCATCTATTGAAAATGTTATGCCCAGCCCAATTTTTTCTATGTAATTACTGTATACTGTACATGGCATACGGAAAAACGGAACGGAAAAACGGAAAGGAAACGGAAACACAACGGAACAACGGATCTGTGAAAAACGGACCGCAAAAAACTATAAAAGCCATACGTTCGTGTGAACTAGGCCTAAGGCCTCATGCACAGTTTTGGTCCACATGTGATCCCCAACAAATGCAGCATACAGCATACGGTTGTCACCCGTTTGTTATTCACATCTGTGCGGGGCGCTCTGCAAATTATAGAACATGTCTTATTCTTGTCCGTTTTGCAGACAAGAATAGGAATGGGAGTGAGAAAATTGCGTCATGCACACTGCCGTCATCCGTATGTCGCAGACTGCACAATGAATACTGTCGGGTGCATGAAGGTCATGTAGATAGGAGTGACAGGCAGGTATAGAAGGTGAGGACATCAGTCTCTGAATAATGAATTATTCACCTCACAGATGGAGACATTTGGAAGCATTAGGCCTCTTTCACACGAGCGTGACGGATTAGGTCTGGATGCGTTCAGAGAAACTCGCACCATTTAGCAAGCAAGTTCAGTCAGTTTTTTTTGCGCGCGGGTGCAATGCGTTTTTCACGCGCATAATAAAAAACTGGAGGTTTACAAACAATATCTCTTAGCAACAATCAGCGAAAAACGCATTGCATCCGCACTTGTTTGCGGATGCAATGCGTTTTTCACTGAAGCCCAATTCACTTCTATGGGGCCAGGGCTGCGTAAAAAAAGCAGACTATAGAACATGCTTCGTTTTTCACGCAACACAGAACTAATGCGTGAAAAAAACGCTCGTGTACATAGGCCCATTGAAATGAACGGATCAGGATTCAGTGCGGGTGCTATGCGTTCACGTCACGAATTGCACCCGTGCGGAAAACTCGCTCGTGTGAAAGGGGCCTTACAGTTTATTTCTAGACCTGAGCACGCTCTCTCTGTCAATCATGTTATGGTGCAGCTGATGCACGTCTGCAAAGAGTCCTTAATTTATGGCCTAATGAAGTCATTGTAGGATCAATACATGTAGAGGAAATGCCCAATATTTACTCACCGTACTAGAGAGAGGATATGTTATCTGTGGAGTAAAAAGCTCAGAGGATACAACACAGCAGCCCAGACCACAGCGATGGCAGATCCTAGATGATGTGGGTTTATACTGTGCCATGTTTTATCCATATATGTCTATAAAATACTGCACCTTTCAGTTATTTGGTGTAAAATACCGTATGTCCATTCATTCAATGCAACAGTGCACACTGCATTTTGAGCTCCTGGTGTTAGGCTGCAGATTTCACCCAGTGCATTGCAGTATAGTGGCAGAATCAACATGTACACTGCTACTGAACACAAAATAAAGGGGGCACCAGCTTTGACCAAGCACCGCTAGCAGTTTATACATTTAATCAATTAAGTTGCATTAAGTCTTCCTTTTTTAATTTTCCGTTAGTGTACAGTTTATCTCGATTGAAAGTAGATCAACTACTGTCAAGGTTTTCTGTCACTAATGGGAAGTAGGTGATGGGGTAATGGCCCCTTATGGGGGAGATTTATCAAAACTGGTATAAAGGAAAACTGGCTTAGTTGCGCATAGCATCCAGTTAGATTCCACTTTTCATTTTTCAGAGCTCCTTTGAAAAATGAAAGGTGGAATCTGATTGGTTGCCAGTTTTCTTTTGCACCAGTTTTTATAAATCTTCCTCTATATGGCTTTTATGAGACCCATGGAAAGGGGCTTCATCCACTGTCCTGTGAATGACATTCTCACCTGAAATCACTCCCCTTTCATCAGACATCACACTGCTTGCAAATGAGATGGGAACTAATCAGTGGCTCCTGCCATGCTTCTCTCCAGCAAGTCATGTGTTTAATACATTTTTTTTTTCTTACAGGAGGAATCCTGATAAAATGATCATCTCTTCAATGCTTTAGAGATGATGAAAAAAAGTTTGAGACAAGTAAGTTTTCTTAACAAAAACATATGATTTTATACCAAGATAAGGCTACTTTCTCATCTGCGTTATTGCTGTCCGGTTTTGAAATCCGACATGGGATCTCAAAACTGCAGCAAAACACTGCCGTTATAATAATTAAACCGGCTGCATCCGTTCACAACAGATCCAGTTGTATTATATCGAAAATGAAGAAACCGGATCTGGCACAAAAACCATTGTAAGCAAATGAGCTCTAGATCTTGTTTTTGCATGTCCGAAAAAAAATGGATCCAACACCATTGACTTACATGGTTTTTGGTGCTGGGTCCGGCTTCTTCAGTTTCCGATGCCGCACACAGACATTGCTTGCAGCAATTTTGTGTCGTGCATGGGAACACAACAAACCAGAATGAAATGCATGCTGGTGCACTCCGTTCCGGTTTGTTCAGTTTTGTCCCCATTGACAGTGAATGGGGACAAAACTGAATAGTTTTCCTCCAGGTTTTGAGACCCTCTGCTAGAGCTCAAAACCGGACAGCACAACGCAGATGTGAAAGTAGTCTAACAGTGATTTCCATATAAATGCATTTTTGACCCATAAACCCATACCTAACCCCGTATAGATCGCCTATTCACTTTTATTTTAATTGCATAGAATTCTGGGCTGGGCAAGGTTTTGTGCTATAACCTTACGTATATTTGGTAGCTGAGAGCACAAGTGATATGTCAGATCTCTCATTCGTTTAAGGCCTCATGCACACGACCGTTGTTTTGGTCCGCATCCAAGCCGCAGTTTTTGCAGCTTGGATGCGGACCGATTCACTTCAATGGGGCCGCAAAAGATGCGGGCAGCACGCCGTGCGCTGTCCTCATCCGTCACTGTGTTCCGTGGTCCACATAAAAAATATAACCTGTCCTATTCTTGTCTGTTTTGCGGACAAGAATAGACAGTTATATCAATGGCTGTCCGTGCCGTTCCTCAAATCACAGAACGCACACGGACGCCATCCATGTTTTGCAGATCCGCAATTTGCAGACCGCAAAACGGACAACGGTCGAGTGCATGAGGCCTAATTTGCAGTGGTCACTACTACTGTGATCTTTTCCATTTGCAGCCTCAATTTACTAGAAAAGTTGAAAGAAAACAGAGATTAATTTCCCCGTTAAACTTTTTTATTCTTTTTATTCTAACCATCTAAAAAAAACACACCACCACTTAATGGGATCTTTGACTTTTTTGATTGCATACTACAATTTTAATAAGTAGAAAGATTCAAGAAAGCTTTAAAGGAAATTCCAGTTCCAACCACTGTGTGGCACTATTTCTTCACAGAAGAAGCTTTAAAATAAGCTTTTTTTTTCTTATTTCAGAAAATAAAGCGCATTTCTGTGACAGTTAATTTAAATGCGCGATATTCGCCTTAGGCCTCATGCACACGACAGTTTTTTTCACGGTCCGCAAAAACGGGGTCCGTGATCCGTGACCGTTTTTTCGTCCGTGGGTCTTCCTTGATTTTTGGAGGATCCACGGACATGAAAAAAAAGTCGTTTTGGTGTCCGCCTGGCCGTGCGGAGCCAAACGGATCCGTCCTGAATTACAATGCAAGTCAATGGGGACGGATCCGTTTGATGTTGACACAATATGGTGCCATTTCAAACGGATCCGTCCCCATTGACTTTCAATGTAAAGTCTGGAGTTCTTTTATACCATCGGATTGGAGTTTTCTCCAAATCCGATGGTATATTTTAACTTGAAGCGTCCCCATCACCATGGGAACGCCTCTATGTTAGAATATACTGTCGGATATGAGCTACTTCGTGAACCTCAGATCCGACAGTATATTCTAACACAGAGGCGTTCCCATGGTGATGGGGACGCTTCAGGTTAGAATACACTACAAACTTTGTACAAGACTGCCCCCTGCTGCCTGGCAGCACCCGATCTCTTACAGGGGGATATGATAGCACAATTAACCCCTTCAGGTGCGGCACCTAAAGGGGTTAATTGTACTATCATATTCCCCTGTAAGAGATCAGGGCTGCCAGGCAGCAGGGGGCAGACCCCCCCCTCCCCAGTTTGAATATCGTTGGTGGCACAGTGTGCGCCCCCCATCGGGCCCCCCCTTCCTCCCTCTAATGTTAGAAATTGTTGGTGGCACAGTGTGCGCCCACCATCGCCCCCCCCTCCCTCCCTCCCTCCCTCCTTCTATTGTAATAAATCGTTGGTGGCACAGTGTGCGCCCACCATCGCCCCCCCCTCCCTCCCTCTATTGTATTAAATCGTTGGTGGCACAGTGTGCCAACCACCATCGGCCCCCCCCCCCCTCCCTCTATAGCAGTAACAACATTGGTGGCAGTGTGCGGTCTCCCATTCCCCCCCCCCCCCCATCATTGGTGGCAGCGGAGTCCCAGTTTAATCGCTGGGGCTCCGATCGGTAACCATGGCAACCAGGACGCTACTGCAGCCCTGGTTGCCATGGTTACTTAGCAATAGTACAATTGTAGAAGATTCATACTTACCTGCTTGCTGCTGCGATGTCTGTGTCCGGCCGGGAGCTCCTCCTACTGGTAAGTGACAGGTCTGTGCGGCGCAGTGCTAAAGAACTGTCACTTACCAGTAGGAGGAGCTCCCGGCCGTTCAGACATCGCAGCAGCAAGCAGGTAAGTATGAATCTTCTACTGTTGTACTATTGCTAAGTAACCATGGCAACCAGGGCTGCAGTAGCTTCCTGGTTGCCATGGTTACCGATCGGAGCCCCAGCGATTAAACTGGGACTCCGATCGGAACTCCGCTGCCACCAATGATGGGGGGGGGGGGAATGGGAGGCCGCACACTGCCACCAATGTTGTTACTGCTATAGAGGGGGGGGGGGCGATGGTGGTTGGCACACTGTGCCACCAACGATTTAATACAATAGAGGGAGGGAGGGTGCAAGGATTTTTGCCAACACAAGCGAAGCTACATTTTGGCGCCCCCCCCCACACTTCTCCTCTCTGTGGTCCTGGTATCTTCTCTCTGCTTCAGACAATGGCTGGTTTAAGGACCATATTTTTCGCCTCTAAGACACACCTAGGTTTTAGAGGAGGATAATAAGAAAAAAAAAATTTCCATTACACCTCAGGTCAGACCAGCAATCAGACCCCCAATGTTAATCAGACCTCAGCTCACAGCCCCAATCAGACCCCCAATGTTAATCAGACCTCAGATCAGAACCCCATGTCAGACATCATCCCCCAGCCATCAGCCCCCAATGTCATCCATCAGACCCCCATGTCACATTTCTCCCCCTCCATGTCACATTTTTCCGCCCTCCCCCAGGGTGCGCCCTAAGGCGGTCGCTTGGTCTGCCTTATGGTAGCACCGGCCCTGGGCACACTGTGCCACCAACGATTTATTACAATAGAGGGAGGGAGGGGGGGGCGATGGTGGGCGCACACTGTGCCACCAACGATATTCAAACTGGGGAGGGGGGGGGGGGTCTGCCCCCTGCTGCCTGGCAGCCCTGATCTCTTACAGTGGAATATGATAGTACAATTAACCCCTTTAGGTGCCGCACCTGAAGGGGTTAATTGTGCTATCATATCCCCCTGTAAGAGATCGGGTGCTGCCAGGCAGCAGGGGGCAGTCTTGTACAAAGTTTGCAGTGTATTCTAACTAGAAGCGTCCCCATCACCATGGGAACGCTTCTGTGTTAGAATATACTGTCGGAAATGAGTTTTCACGAAGTGAAAACTTAGATCAGAAAAAGCTTTTATGCAGACGGATCTTCGGATCCGTCTGTATGAAAGCAGCCTACGGCCACGGATCACGGACACGGATGCCAATCTAGTGTGCATCCGTGTTCTTTCACGGACCCATTGACTTGAATGGGTCCGTGAACCGTTGTCCGTCAAAAAAATAGGACAGGTCTTATTTTTTTGACGGACAGGATACACGGATCACGGCCTCGGCTGCAAAACGGTGCATTTTCCGATTTTTCCACGGACCCATTGAAAGTCAATGGGTCCGCGAAAAAAAACGGAAAACGGCACAACGGCCACGGATGCACACAACGGTCGTGTGCATGAGGCCTTAGTGTCCTGTCTGAGTGTAGATGGACCGCGCATGGACTGAACACGGACAGATTTTAGGCTGGGTTCAGACCTGAGCGTTTTACAGCGCGTTCCTACGCGCTGTAAAACGCTCAACAGGCAAGAACCAATGATTCCCTATGGGAATGGTTCTCACCTGAGCGTCACAGCGCGTACTATCGCGCTGTAAAACGCCCGAAGAAGTACAGGAGCTTCTTTGGGGTGTCTTGTCGTGCGCTCCCGTACATAGACTTCAGCGGGAACGCGCGACAATGGGCGTTCGCTTGTCTCTGTATGCGCGATTGCAAACGCCCGTACAATCGCGCATACAGAGCGTACGTTCAAGTACGCTCAGGTCTGAACCCAGCGTAAAACAATGGGCCAATTCACACATCCACATTTTTCACATAGACCATCGGTCCGTACAGAGAAAATCGCTGCGGCACTACTTTGGTTCTATTTTTGCACTGGACCTGCCTATTTTTAAGTCAAAGGATCTGTGATGAAAAAAATGAACAGACCACATACGGGCGCCATCTCTGTATATGCTCGTAATGTCAGTTTTTTTGCAGACAGAGTTTTATAATGCTTGTCTGAATAAGCGCTTTGAAAGACTTTATGATTTGATAACTTTCCCATTATAATATTATTGTTATTGCTCCTTTTTGGGTCTATTATACCATGTATGCCTGCATAGAACTAATATGCTAAAGTCCAATTTCCTATTCAGGCCTGAAGTTGTGTGGGGTATTTTTGTTATTTATTGGTTCATTAAAGAAGCACTCTCACAAAAATGTTTATTCTCTGATCTGTTAGAAAGGTACATGATGTAAACTATAGTGAAGGTAATCTTACCAAAGACTATGGGGGTCATTTATCAAAAGTGGTACAGAAGAAAGCCTGCATAGTAATCAGATTGATCCTTTTATTTTCCTTTCAAGGAGCTCTGAAAAATGAAAGGTGGAATCTGGTTGCTAGGGACAACTAAGCCAGCTTTCCTCTACACCACTTTTGATAAATCTCCCCCTATATTTGTGAGTTATAACCTCCCTTCTGGTCCTCAGCTGTGCAACCAACACCCTGACTCTCCAAATAACACAGCAACAATAACGCCAAACATAGGAGGGAAAGGGGTGAGGTAATAAGGCCTGGAAACTGGGGAAAGGAGATGGACACCTCCTAGTAAAACCCTAATCAAAGTCCTGACTAACTACCAGTATGAACAGACCCCAGAGGTAGGTGAGTTCATACACAGGAATACCTAATATCCTCACTCACTCTATAGGGCCCTGTTACTAATGTTAGGACTGAGACAACCTGTTCCTCCAGAAGGAAGGACGACCAGGAGTCTCCCTCAGTGCTTAATACAAATGACAGGGAAATGCAACACACAAAATAACCCGAACAAAATACAAAGGGGAAAGAAACCACTTAACTTCAAGTGGCTATGGCAGCACCAGGAACTTAGCCGAGATCCACACACCAGCTATCCACAACTCAAACTGAAGCTATAAACCGCATAGCATAGTGGGAGAAACAACAATAAATGGAGAAGGTTAAATCACCATAATAGCCACACCTGGGGATAGAAGGTGAGGCAAGCACCAGACACAACACAGACGTCATTTGATCCAAACGGAAAACAAAATGTCAGTCTCAACGATCTCCTCTCGCCGGAACGTCTGTGACATATGTGTAGACAGACAGTTTTTCTATGTATTCCTATGGGAGCCTCAATGTCAGTCTCAGAGGAATGAATAGAAAATACTGACTTCCTGTCCTGTGTCAGTTGGAGATCAGTGATGGTCACATGACACAGCTGAGGATCAGAAAGGAGGTTATAACTCACAAATACAGTCACTGGTAAGAAGATTACTTTTACTGCAGTTTATATCACGTACCTTTCTAACAAGTCAGAGAATAAAAAGTGCGGGAGTGCTTCTTTAATGAGGAGAACTTGTCTTAATAGTGTACACTGGCCTAAGGTGCCAGTGAAAACAACACAAAGACAGAAATTATTGGCATTAAAATGAGCACCACAGCGGGGGAAAAAATAAATAAATCAGATTTAAAGGGTTAAATAACTTTGGGCCGTTGTCTCCCAGTTTGAGTACTCAGATCGGGAAGTCCAGTGTAAAATTCAGCTAGGTGCTATATCGGCCTACTGGGGTTCTGGACATAAAAAGTGGCATCAGATAAGTAATTTGTATTTTCAGAGAGGTAAACGACTTTATGCCACTGATAATATGGCACACACACAGATGGATGCCCTGCGTCAAACTGAATTGAATCCAGGCTGGCCAAAAGTTTCTGGCCATACAAACTGGCATCAGAATGGGCAGATGGCTAATTTTTTATGTTTCATGATTGTACATATGTTTTTAGTGATGCAAAATGCCATTCCAATATGGAAGCTGTATGAATGGTCCATTTGAAAAGTGCGTCATGACTCCTCTATCACTGCCACCGCTTTTTCCACTTTGACATCAATCGGGGAAAACGTGTCATTGAGAACTGTGCTTAAAAACCTATGATGGTTCTCCGGGATTATTTTTTATAATTGAGACAAACGTTCTAAATTAATCTTAAGTCTTTGGAGGCCAGTTACTGTCTGCTTTTAATAATTGAGTGTCACATCTCTTCACATTCAATGCTTCCTTCCTGGCTTTTCCTCTTTCCTGGCTGGCTGTAGTTCTAGTTTACTTGAATTTTGCAACACATTTTGGACGTTTCTCTTGGTTACTACATTTAGATCTGTTAATCATTTTCCAAGCTTCTGATACATTTTTTTTTCAACTCTTAACCTACAAAGTCGGACTTGAATGTCAACTGTGGTTTCAGGGAAGTAAGTGATGTTGTAGTGGTCTGGTATTAATCAGATAAAGCAATTATTTGTCTTCGCCTAGAAGGATGTTTTTTACATTTTGAGACAGAGAAGTGAAAGATAGGACTACGATTAGGCTGTGTGTGACATTTACAATTAATCTGGTTTGACAATTATTCTATTGTGGGGATATCTTGGATTTTCAGTCATCTATGTTCTCCCTCTTGCCACACTTCATGATATCGCACCTGTAACAGGCACCCTGTGCTTACAATGAACAGACAGGGCAATACTTTCCACAGGACAGTCATCTCCTGAAATATTAATATGCTTGAAGACGCTGTTCCTACTATTGTCACCTGTGCCTTCCCACTAGTGCCATGTAAGTCATCTGACATTATGAAACTCTACAGGCCTTGTCCTCGCATAAAATCCCGGGTCCATTCACACGTCCATATGTGTTTTGAAAATTGCGGATCCGCAAAACACAAACACCGGCAATGTGCGTTCCGAACTTTGCAGACCGCACATCGCCAGCACTCTCATAGAAAATACCTTTTTTGCGGACAAGAATAAGACATGTTCTATTTTTTTGCAGAACAGAAGTGCGGATCCGCAAATGCGGATGCGGACAGCACATTCCGGCCCCATTGAAAATGAATGGGTCCGCACCTGTTCCCATTTTTGTTCCCATTTTGTGGACGTGTGAATGGACCCTAAGAGGACACATCACTGTCTCCCATAATATCATCGCAATTCTTTCCTTAAATACAATGTGCTGCAATTATCCCATGAACTGATTGGCTGCAGGCTGTTGTGTTCCTCCCTAATTCAATTTGAGGCTCGGCTATTGTGATTTCACGTACGTATTTTGGCTGCATGTATGTGTTTTGCGGTCGGCAAATTGCGGATCCGCAAAAAGAAAACGGATGACCTCCGTATGCCATCCGTTTTTTTTTTTTGCGGATCCATTGTAACAATGCCTAAAACAGACAAGAATAGGACATGTTATATTTTTTTGGCGGAGCTACGGAATGGACATACTGATGTGTATAGCACACAGTGTGCGGTCTGCATTTTTTGCGGAACCATATTGAAATGAATAGGTCTGCATCCTATCCGCAAAAAAAACAGAACTGACATGGAAACAAAATACGTTTGTGTGCATGAGGCCTTAATCTAAGATTAAAGTTTTTATCTGGTGTAAAGAAGACTTCCATCAAAAGTAATTTTAAGTTGCAGAAAACAGGCCGGATTCACTCGTCTGTGCTGTGAGTTTGGGCCACGACACATGCAAGGAATACAGACATAACATACCCTTTAGTCAATAGACCAAAGGATCTAAAGATCAAGGGGGTGAGTTATCCAACTCGTGTAAAGTAGAACTGGCTTAGTTGCCCATAGCAACCAATCGGATTCCACCTTTCATTTTTCACCGCTTTGGAAAATGAAAGGTGGAATCTGATTGGTTGCTATAGGAAACTAAGCCAGTTCTACTTTACACCAGCTTGATAAATCTCCCCCCAAAAGTCTATAAAATAATATATACTGTCTACGTTACAGTGTGACCAGTATTAGATATATTCTGAATGGAGAATAGGAAAATGCTTACATCTAACTGGGCCCCTTTCTATACAGACCACACTACCCAATTTGAGTAAGCACTCCAGATCCCATGGCACACATTGGGTCCCTGCACACATGACTGCTTCTAATGGTCACTCTGGGTGGATGTATTTCCTCATAAGTGGATTGGTCAGCATGACAGATTATGATTGATACACCATTCCCAGATGTACACACAGGGGGATGCAGGAAGCAAGAACTGCAGCTGAACTACATCACTTTCATCTTAAATAGATGTGCATGGTCCGAGCACACATTGCGCAGACACTGCTGCTCTGGGATTGTAGTCCTATTTTTTTTTTTTTTTTTTTTTTTTAACATAGCTGAAAGTCAGCACATATGCCTTATTTAGTGAACTCTGCAGACTCTTGTGCCGGAACAGACTGCCGGAGTTCACAACGCATATACAAACCCAGGCTAAAACAAGGAACAGTGCCGTGTACAGTTAGCTCAGCTAAATGTAATGATACCTTCAACTTCAGTTGCTTCATTCTGGAAAAAAAGTACTTTAAATCCATATGTAAATGAGTTAAGCGCACTGAGGGCAGACTGAAGCACCTCTGTGCACCCTTGCTCCTCCTGCATTCTCTGCAAGCCCCCCCCCCCCCCCCCGCATGTCATTTTTGATTGACAGGGCCAGGCAAGATGGCAATGCAAGAACCTGCCCTTGTCATGTATCATTACATTCAGCTGAGCTAGTTCCATTCTCTCTAAGAATAGCTCTGCCATTTACGCTGCCACCTGCATGTAATAAACAGTTACATAACAAGATTATGAATACACATTGTGGAGGACCTGGAGAGACATATATAGGATGACATTATATTAGCCCATTAGAGATAGTAGCAGGGTGCAGTAGCGATAACACTACTCTGGGGTGTTACATAGTGATCTGTGCACATCTGTCACAGCTGCAACCAATTGTTGGTCTCTGTAATACACAGGATGTCACTGCTGAGGTCAGTGATTGGCTGCAGTGGTGACTGATGTGCATGGGATACCACCAATGCAGCCAGGAAAACAAACAAAAGGACCGGTGCGCAGGGGAGAAAAGGGGTGAGTATTGATTCTTTTGTTATTATTCCACATGTACAAGGGCTGAACGAGTTTTCAAAATGCAATCTCTAATATAATGCTTTGGTATACTCAGGATGCCAAAACATTGTTTATTAAGCTGTGGCATTGACATAGCCATGGAAGGGCTGGAAGCCTTTGTTAGGCCCCTGGCCGCTATGGCAATTTATTGGTACCCTGCATTTGTAGAGAGAGACAATGAGGGACATATCTTTTGCTATTGTGGAGTTAGAAAGTTGCCCATTATGCTGCACAGCATATTTGTACCATAATTTTCAACTTTTAGCTTCTCGTCACTTTTCTATTGGGTTAGGCCTTTACAAAAAAAGCAGAACATATTAGGGCTACTGGATTTACTATGTGTGTGTGTGTGTGTGTGTGTGTGTGTGTGTATATATATATATATATATATATATAAAATATATTACCAGTGATTGGCCACAGTTGTCACGTGCCTACACAGAAGGTAACCGCTGCCCTAAACTACTAAAGAAAAGAAAGATAATCTATACATGCACAATACACTCTCTGACAAATGAACACTATCAAGGGCGGACTGGCCATAGACCCTACAAGGATTTTTTCTCATGGACTGATGCCCTGGGGGCCAACCAAGCCCTTCTCAAGCCACCGACTGGCCATGCTCTCAGCCAGCATCGGTGGGTACCCTCCTGCATTCAACTGTATCATCATCCTCAGGACAGTGAAACAGTTGAATACTGCGGCAGTATTTTGGTCTGCATTGTGTATTTGGTGCTGCTGGGTAAGTATTTTGTGCTGTACTATGGTACTGCTGGCTCTGCTATCTGTCACTTTTTAGCCATCTACAACATGGAGCCACTTTTAGATTTTTTTGACCCAGGGCCACTTTAAGTCCCCAGTCCGCCCCTAAACACTAAACACTCTTCTGTCATCTTGACCAAATAAACAGTTTACTTCCAATCTTGTGGGCTTCAAAATATCAGTTGATTCTGATAGAATTGATAACTTATCAGATACTGAGATAAAAGAAAATAAATACAAAAAATACTGTAATACATGGGACTGGTTCCTAGAAGTAGAGAAGAAGAATAGGATTCTGTAAACTCAATGCAAGTTCAAGCCCATAAGCTCACTGTACCAAAACAAACCTGAACCCAGCACCTTCCTAGCACTTCTGCTCTTAATCTGGCGTAACGTAGATTTATTCCTTTCTCCTTCATTTCCAAAGAATTATAGTATTTTATTTATTCATTTTGCTTAATGAACTTGATGTAGTAGTTTTCTTCAGTTTGGCTCTTGTAGAGTCTTGGCAGTGTGCCTCAATAGTAAATTTGAGCCTTTCTGTATCCAGAGCTGGGTCTTAGGTCCTGGCAAAGACCCTTTCTCACTGATGGAAGGTTTTAAGAAAGGAGAAAAAATACCATTACATCTGAAAGACTGCCAAATCCCATCAAGCTGCCATCTATTGTACCGCACAGCCCTCTGAAGATTTAATTTTCCTAAAATTGCAGTGCACCTGCTTAAAAGAATAACTACCTTGTCACACAATGACATGTTATGTTAAATCGTTCATATTGTATTTATTAGATCCACAATGATTTTATATATTTTTTTCTTTTTGCTTCCTCGGGCTTTGCAAGCTGACATATTAAATAACGCTTCCGTCTCAAGTTTCCTTTCAGAATTGCACAATGTGTTTATCTAGTATCTCTTAGTGTGAAAGAGCTAGCTGGTCCAGAAATGTGCCACCGTCATGGCAGGGTGTTAGTTACATAGTGTGACACCAGGTTAGACTGGATGCCCATGTGTATTTATTAACTGTTCTTTTTAACACACGTAAACATTATATATTTTTTTTCTATTGAATTTTTTTGTAGTCTTTGGAGAGTCTAATTCTAAATTTTATTCCTTGCAATTTAGTGTAAAGACAAAAATTGTGAGCATTGTACAGAGTTATGTTACTGTGATGATGTACAGATCATATAAGCACATAAAGGCTGCCCCCCTTTTTATAGTTATACTTTGTTGGGCTTCAGCTGCTACTTCTCCTTGTGCTGTGGATCTACCACAGGGGGTATATTTTGAACAATGCACAAGATCTGTCCTGTAATGTGTTGCAGGCATATTCAACTGGTGGTATTTGACTAATTTATTTTGTTGGTAATTATCATCATGTTACAGCTCACAGTAAATGCTGGTAATGCCTTATTATCAGTATAGTGAGCTATAGACATGTATTACTCATAATCTTTATCATTCATTATGGTTTTCCAATATGTCCATTAACAATTTTGTCTGTCCGTGATTTTGGGATGTTGTCCAGGAAAAAAAGAAAAATTCTGGTTGGCAACCCTGGTGCCAGTGCTGCTTAAACTGATGTGGCCAAGCTGAGCATGCTTATTGCGATATTTGTATGATGATCACCATTACTATGCTTTCACTACAAACAAGGATAGAAAAGAATTGGGGCCAATCTATAAGATGCAACTTTCCTGGAGAGCTTGGGGTAGGATTGTGCTTTTATGTAGCAGACAAAATGCGAGGGGTGTCTAATCTAAAACATGACTTTTAATGATCAATTAAAAAGAAAAAAGGAGAGAGGTAATAACGATACACAAATAGAGGAATGACGATACACAAATAGAGGAATGACGATACACAAAACCTCTTCCAAAAACAATAAGTACGGTAATAACATCCAACCCGGGTTTTGCTTACCAATTCTGTTGTACTTCTCTGGCAGACATTAGGGAGACTGTTCCACAGGATGTAAGTGGTGGTGCTTGTCCAGTTGGGTTCCAGGTGCTTTTGCAATGAGAATGGTAGTGAGTGATGTGGCTGACCTTACGGAACCATAAGAAGGGGAGGAAGAGGCCATGTTAACACTACCTATCCAACACAGTGCACCCACCCTTCTAGAACCTAACCCTTTCACAGCCAATACACCCTAACAATGTAACTCGTATCATTCCCAACATCTTCCCAAATTATCTTTCTGGAGAATCTATGGCAGACATGACTTTAATTTTCAACTGGGGGATACAGGGTTTAAGATACAACTGGCAAGGCCATGTCCCAATGTGAGGGGTGCCTCAACAATGTCACTCTTGCAGTAGTAACTTCTATCAGCTTTGATCATCAAATACCTTACTGTCTGACTCCAGTGCTCAGCCATGCAAGTTCTAGACCCTCTTGGCCCTTCCTTTTATCTGTGTCTTTGAGTACTGTAGAAATGGTAAGATTTTTCTTTAAAGGGATTCTGTCACCTCCCCTCAGCCAAAAAAAGATTTAAAAGCAGCCATGCAGCACAGCTTACCTGGATTAGGCTGTGCTCTTTTATCTTGAAATCCGTCCAGCAGTTACTGCAAAAAACGACTTTGATCAATAAGGAAATGCGTCCTGAAGGTGCCCAGAGGGGCGTTTTTTTTTCTTCCTAGTGAGCCCAGTACCGCCCCTCTTTCAGTGCCCAGCCCGCCTTCCTTGTATTTTTCTAACCGCCGCCCCCAGCCTGCCACAGCCTCCCCTCCCTCTCCTCCCCCTCCCTCACGCCGAACGAAGTCTCGCACAGGCGCAATACCCACTGAGGGCTGCGCCTGTGCGATCATCAGGAGACTGAGGGCAGGAGCTTCATCTTCGCCACTGGGCATGCGCCGAGCCCAGTGACGTCCGATGCTCGCTCTTCCCTGCTGACTGAGGGAAGAGCGAGCATCGGACGTCACTGGGCTCGGCGCATGCCCAGTGACGAAGATGAAGCTGCCGCCCTCAGTCTCCTGATGATCGCACAGGCGCAGCCCTCAGTGGGTACTGCGCCTGTGCGAGACTTCGTTCGGCATGAGGGAGGGGGAGGAGAGGGAGGGGAGGCTGTGGCAGGCTGGGGGCGGCGGTTAGAAAATACAAGGAAGGCGGGCTGGGCACTGAAAGAGGGGCGGTACTGGGCTCACTAGGAAGAAAAAAACGCCCCTCTGGGCACCTTCAGGACGCATTTCCTTATTGATCAAAGTCGTTTTTTGAAGTAACTGCTGGACGGATTTCAAGATAAAAGAGCACAGCCTAATCCAGGTAAGCTGTGCTGCATGGCTGCTTTTAAATCGTTTTTTGGCTGAGGGGAGGTGACAGAATCCCTTTAAGTAGATAATCCTCAGAGAAGGTGATTCCCTGGATCTTTGGTCCAGTTCTGTCAGGAGTGGGACACATGGAACTTACTCTCTCTTGCTCTCACCATTAACTCTACACTGAGTTAGGAGCAGATCAGGAGTCACACCAAACTTCCTGCAGGGGCTTTGCCAGAGTTGGTTAACTCCATCTCTTCCATACATAACCATACTGGGAATATACATGGCATAGCAGAGTTGATGTCTTACCAATATCAGCAATGGAGCCGCCAATATTAACAAGCAGAACTGCAGTATAAGGGGCCCCTTTACAAAGTCAGATGGTGTAATCCTTCCCGAAAGTTGTCTGCTCGCCAGTGGAGGAGAGAGATGCAGGATGAGTGATGGTTACTACAGTGTAAAGCCACCTTAAGGCCTCATGCACACGACCGTTCCGTTTTTTTCAGTCCGCAAATTGCGGATCCACAAAACACGGATGGCGTCCGTGCGCGTTCCACAATTTGCGGAACGGCAAGGGCAGCCTTTAATATAACTGCTTATTCTTGTCTGCAAAGCGCGGACAAGAATAGGACAGGTTATAATTTTTTTTTTGCGGGGCCACGGAATGGAGCAACGGATGCGGACAGCACACGGAACTGCGGCTCGGATGCGGACCAAAACAACGGCCGTATGCATGAGGCCTAAGGCTGTAGTCAAATGACCATTCTGATTCTCATCCATAAAACATGGACATATCTGGACATATGGGGTTCAGATGCATCCATTTTCTTTCTGGGCTCATTCATTTAAATGAATGAGTTCCTGATGGATAATGGGCAAGAATGATGTATGCTGCAAGTTTCTCTGGGACTGGCAGGAAAGTACTGTAATCTGAATCGGGCATAAAGCTTGTGACTCCTGTGGGGTTTCACTCTGGTAGATGGGGTAAGCGGGCGCAGTACAGAGGTAAACTACAAGTTCTTAACTCAAAACGTCAGTGTTTATTCACACTTGAGGCAATTGCACAAAACGGCACGTAACTTTGCAGTCTTGGTGTTAATTCACACACAATGGAAAGTTCATATAACACAAGTCACCTTGCTGGCAGTTCAGCCTCCAGTAGTCCCCAGCATGCAGCTCTCAGCCCTCCAGCACGGCACAAAGCCTGAGATCCCAAAAACAGAGACACCTCTGCCTATTTAAGGACAGCCAGGTGCTGCCAAAACCCAGAACGGCACTTAAACTCCAGTCCGGTATTTGACCTCACCTGGCTGGACACCAGCCCAGCCGCACATCCTGGGAGGAAAATACCTGCCTTGCCAGACACAATCCCTCACTGTGTCACACTCCGTATAGACAATGCAACTAAACTAATGTTACTGATTACGGCTGTGCTGGAAAACTAAAATGCAGGAAACTTAAAGGAATTATCCAGGCTCTTCCTTACCATAGTTTAGTTTTTCTTTTTTCTTTTTCTTTTTGCCTTCTGCATACTGGCAGTTATTTGATCCTACCTGCAAGCACTATAGCTTAAGGCCTCATTTAATGAACGTATCCATTTTATCGTCAGAAAATCTCTGATCCACAAAATACAGATCCTGACCACAAAACGGACAAGAATAGGTCATGTTCTATCTTTTTTTTTTTTTTGTGTGTGTGGGTGTGTGTGTGTAGGCCTCATGCACACGACAGTTTTTTTTCACGGCCCGCAAAAACTGGGTCCGTGGGTCCGTGATCCGTGACCGTTTTTTCGTCCGTGGGTCTTCCTTGATTTTTGGAGGATCCACGGACATGAAAAAAAAGTCGTTTTGGCGTCCGCCTGGCCGTGCGGAGCCAAACGGATCCGTCCTGAATTACAATGCAAGTCAATAGGGACGGATCCGTTTGAAGTTGACACAATATGGTGCCATTTCAAACGGATCCGTCCCCATTGACTTTCAATGTAAAGTCTGGAGTTCTTTTATACCATCGGATTGGACTTTTCTCCAATCCGATGGTATATTTTAACTTGAAGCGTCCCCATCACCATGGGAACGCCTCTATGTTAGAATATACTGTCGGATATGAGCTACATCGTGAAAATCAGATCCGACAGTATATTCTAACACAGAGGCGTTCCCATGGTGATGGGGACGCTTCAGGTTAGAATATACTGAAAAACTGTGTACATGACTGCCCCCTGCTGCCTGGCAGGTGCTGCCAGGCAGCAGGGGGCAGACCCCCCCCCCTGTTTTTAACTCATTGGTGGCCAGTGCGGCCGCCCCCCCTCCCTCCCCTGTAGTTAACTCATTGGTGGCCAGTGCGGCCTCCCCTGTAGTAAACTCGTTGGTGTCCAGTGGGCCCCCCCTCCCTCCCCTGTAGTTAACTCGTTGGTGGCCAGTGGGCCCCCCCTCCGTCCGCTATAGATAACTCATTGGTGTCCAGTGGGCCCCCCCTCCCTCCGCTGTAGATAACTCGTTGGTGGCCAGTGGGCCCTCTCCCCTCCCTCCCCCTCCTAATTAAAATCGCCCCCCTATCATTGGTGGCAGTGGTGAGTACCGATCGGAGTCCCAGTGTAATCGCTGGGGCTCCGATCGGTAACCATGGCAACCGGGACGCTACTGCAGTCCCGGTTGCCATGGTAGCTTAGCAATTTGTAGAAGCTTCATACTTACCTGAAGAGCTGCGATGTCTGTGACCGGCCGGGAGCTCCTCCTACTGGTAAGTGAAAGGTCTGTGCGGCGCATTGCTTATAGCACAGACCTGTCACTTACCAGTAGGAGGAGCTCCCGGCCGGTCACAGACATCGCTGCTCTTCAGGTAAGTATAAAGCTTCTACAAATTGCTAAGCTACCATGGCAACCGGGACTGCAGTAGCGTCCCGGTTGCCATGGTTACCGATCGGAGCCCCAGCGATTACACTGGGACTCCGATCGGTACTCACCACTGCCACCAATGATAGGGGGGCGATTTTAATTAGGAGGGGGTGGGAGGGGAGAGGGCCCACTGGCCACCAATGAGTTATCTATAGCGGACGGAGGGGGGGCCCACTGGCCACCAATGAGTTATCTATAGCGGACGGAGGGGGGGGCCCACTGGACACCAATGAGTTATCTATAGCGGACGGAGGGGGGGCCCACTGGACACCAATGAGTTATCTATAGCGGACGGAGGGGGGGCCCACTGGACACCAATTAGTTAACTACAGGGGAGGGAGGGGGGCTGGCTACCAAGAAGTTAACTACAGGGGAGGGAGGGGGGGGGGGGCGGCCGCACTGGCCACAAATGAGTTAAAAACAGGGGGGGGGGGGTCTGCCCCCTGCTGCCTGGCAGCACCTGCCAGGCAGCAGGGGGCAGTCATGTACACAGTTTTTCAGTATATTCTAACCTGAAGCGTCCCCATCACCATGGGAACGCTTCTGTGTTAGAATATACTGTCGGAAATGAGTTTTCACGAAGTGAAAACTTAGATCAGAAAAAGCTTTTATGCAGACGGATCTTCGGATCCGTCTGTATGAAAGCAACCTACGGCCACGGATCACGGACACGGATGCCAATCTTGTGTGCATCCGTGTTCTTTCACGGACCCATTGACTTGAATGGGCCCGTGAACCGTTGGCCGTGAAAAAAATAGGACAGGTTATATTTTTTTCACGGCCTCGAAACACGGGTCACGGGCGCGGTGTAAAAACGGTGCACAAGCCGAGTTTTCTACGGCCCCATTGAAAGTCAATGGAGCCGCAGAAAAAAACGGAAAACGGCACAACGGCCACGGGTGCACACAACGGTCGTGTGCATGAGGCCTTAGACTGATGAGAATGTGACATATATCTGCATTTGTATTGAACATGGAAACCAACAGGTGTTTGTCCATAGTGGTAAGCATTTAAACCCCATTATGGCGGACTGTACATCCTTTCTGAGGGCGTATTGGAATGTTTTTTTTTTTTTCCATGGCGATCCTGAATAAATGTTTCCTTAAGTAACACAGTCATAGAAATAATATTTCATGATCAATAGATTTTATTGGTCATAACGGAAATCTCTCTGCATGTTGATAACTGAGCCAAGTTCCCAACTTTATTTTTTTCTTTCTACACATTCTAAGAACGGCATATTTCCTTTTAAGTTTCGTGTCATCTTGTGCCATTGAAATGAGAACCAGCTTTATAAATATTCACACAATTAAACAGAATAAAAGACAAGCCACCCCAAGGGTTTCTTTGATTGATGAAATCATAATGCAAGCTGACCAATAGTGGACGGGCACAAAAGCAGCTGTCACACGTCTTAAGCGTGGAGGCTTTAGTCAAACTGTTCAGTCATATCCATTGAGTATTGGCACATCCAACAATAACACTACAGCCCAGGCGGGAGAGGCGTGGGGATGTCGATGAGCTTGTTGCCCAGGGCCTCTTTAACTTTAAAAGTGCCTGTTTCAGTGAGTCACTTCATGAAGAAAAGTCCTCAAACAGCATGTGTCAGATGATGCAACCACCGGCTCATGTTCACAAGCCTGAAACTCGAGTAAATCTCAAGTGGTTTTTAAAGCATTCCAAAAAGAACTTGCAAGACTGATTTAATTTAAAATGAAAATAATAGCGTCAACACCAGGACAGGGTATCCAACCGAAAATCCTTTTGTAGCAAAGGAAAGAGAACCCTGATTACAGCGGCATTTTGAATTAGAATTCACGTAGGTTGTCAACCTTTATAATGAGAAAATGCTACCAAATGTTAGCAGCATTTAGAGTACAATATGGCATTTAGAGTACAATATGACATTGATGAGTGTGATAGGATATTGAGCACAATGTGGCAGTATTATGCTTTCCAGAGACCCTTACTGCAAAAGAAAACAATCTGTAATCAGCCAATTACATTACCTTTACATTCACCTATAGAAGACTAAAAACTGATTTTATCTATGTTTTTGGAGGAGCATTGATTGAGTATTGCATATAAAGACGTATATTTGTGTACAGCATTTGAATGGGGCTCCTTCGGCCCACCAGAGAAAATTATTTTGAAGGCTAATACTCATTGATAGAGAACATGTGCTCGTCCAGTTCTAATTCTGTGACTGCACACAATACTGTTATCAGTAAGGTAATTTAGGTTATTTTGTATCAGCCTATAAGAAACAGACTCTACTGGCAAGCGATTGGCTCTAAATGTGGGTTTCTCCTGCTGGACCTCTGGGGACCTGCTCTAATACTGTCCTATTATAATGTCAGAATTGAAGAATCCTGTTCATACATTTATGAGCCAGTCTTGAGCTGGTCATACACATTAGATGAATGTCAGCCAGGACCATGCAGCCATCTAATGTGTATGAGGTCTGTCCCTGATGTCCGATTTAGAGAAGAGAAGGATCTGTCTGTTGGACTTCAACATGGTTGATCCTTTTGTCCTCAGTGGATATAAGCCACCACAATCTGTGTTTGTTAATGGCTTCCTCCCTTTTCACCAATGCAAATCTAAGTCAATTTGGAATGTGTGTGGGGAATGTGGTGGGATAGTCAATGGCCAAATGAGCGTTCGGCTGACGGACGTCTTAGGTCTATGGCCAGCCTTGGTGTACAATACAAGGAAATGCCATCAAGTAATGATTGGTACGGGTCTGACTTCTGGGACCCCTCAATGATGACAATCGAAGGGATGCGGCACTAGTTTAGTACTGTGTCCTCTTCTTTTTCTCTGCAGCCCCAGCAATGCAGCTCCATTCAAATGATGACTATTGCTGCTTTGTAATTTGAATGACGACTACATAATATTTCAAAATGTTCTTTGCTTTCCGATCACCTGCTTTCTTACTACAGACTGCTATACAAAAGGCACACACTGTAAAGTTGGTTTACCTGTCATATATGTTCACTTTTTCAGTAAAAATTCATTTAGGTTTAGATATTTAACCACTTCAGCCCCGCTAGGTGAAACCCCCTTCATGACCAGGCCACTTTTTACACTTCGGCACTACACTCCTTTCACCGTTTATCGCTCGGTCATGCAACTTACCACCCAAATGAATTTTACCTCCTTTTCTTCTCACTAATGGAGCTTTCATTTGGTGGTATTTTATTGCTGCTGACATTTTTACTTTTTTTGTTATTAATCAAAATATAACGATTTTTTTGCAAAAAAATGACATTTTTCACTTTCAGCTGTGAAATTTTGCAAAAAAAACGACATCCATATATAAATTTTTCGCTAAATTTATAGTTCTACATGTCTTTGATAAAAAAAAAATGTTTGGGCAAAAAAAAAATGGTTTGGGTAAAAGTTATAGCATTTACAAACTATGGTACAAAAATGTGAATTTCCGCTTTTTGAAACGGCTCTGATTTTCTGAGCACCTGTCATGTTTCCTGAGGTTCTACAATGCCCAAACAGTATAACTACCCCACAAATGACCCCATTTCGGAAAGTAGACACCCTAAGGTATTCGCTGATGGGCATAGTGAGTTCATAGAACTTTTTATTTTTTGTCACAAGTTAGCGGAAAATGATGATGATTTTTTTTTTTTTTTTTTTCTTACAAAGTCTCATATTCCACTAACTTGCGACAAAAAATAAAAAATTCTAGGAACTCGCCATGCCCCTCACAGAATACCTTGGGGTGTCTTCTTTCCAAAATGGGGTCACTTGTGGCGTAGTTATACTGCCCTGGCAATTTAGGGGCCCAAATGTGTGAGAAGTACTTTGCAATCAAAATCTGTAAAAAATGACCGGTGAAATACGAAAGGTGCACTTTGGAATATGCGCCCCTTTGCCCACCTTGGCATCAAAAAAGTGTCACACATCTGGTATCGCCGTACTCAGGAGAAGTTGGGGAATGTGTTTTGGGGTGTCATTTTACATATACCCATGCTGGGTGAGAGAAATATCTTGGCAAACGACAACTTTTCCCATTTTTTTATACAAAGTTGGCATTTGACCAAGATATTTTTCTCACCCAGCATGGGTATATGTAAAATGACACCCCAAAACACATTCCCCAACTTCTCCTGAGTACGGCGATACCAGATGTGTCACACTTTTTTGCAGCCTAGATGCGCAAAGGGGCCCAAATTCCTTTTAGGAGGGCATTTTTAGACATTTGGATCCCAGACTTCTTCTCACGCTTTAGGGCCCCTAAAAAGCCAGGGCAGTATAAATACCCCACATGTGACCCCACTTTGGAAAGAAGACACCCCAAGGTATCCAATGAGGGGCCTGGCAAGTTCATAGAATTTTTTTTTTTTTCGCATAAGTTAGCGGAAATTGATTTTTTTTTTTTTTTTTTCTCACAAAGTCTCACTTTCCGCTAACTTAGGACAAAAATTTCAATCTTTCATGGACTCAATATGCCCCTCAGCAAATACCTTGGGGTGTCTTCTTTCCAAAATGGGGTCAGTTGTGGGGTGTTTGTACTGCCCTGGCATTTGAGGGTCTCCGCAATCATTACATGTATGGCCAGCATTAGGAGTTTCTGCTATTCTCCTTATATTGAGCATACAGGTAATGAGATTTTTTTTTCCGTTCAGCCTCTGGGCTGAAAGAAAAAAATGAACGGCACAGATTTCTTCATTCGCATCGATCAATGTGGATGAAAAAATCTCTGCCAAAAAAAAAAAATGGAGGGGAAAGGCGTCTGCCAGGACATAGGAGCTCCGCCCTACATCCATACCCACTTAGCTCGTATGCCCTGGCAAACCAGATTTCTCCATTCGCATCAATCGATGTGGATGAATAAATCATTGCCGGGATTTTTTTTTTTTATATATATATATACACAAAGTGCTTGCCAAAGCATAGGAACGCCGCCTCCTCCTCAGCTCGTATGCCTTGGCAAACGTATCTGTCACTGCAGAGGAGAAAATCCCGTCTTGCAGCGCCGCATACACCGACTTGCGTGTAATCTGACAGCAGCGCAATGCTTCTGTCAGAATGCACATCGGTGCTGCAGCTGGTCGATCGGTTGGTCCACCTGGAAGGTAAAAAGACAAAAAAAAAAAAAAATAGAAAAAACCAGGCCACAACGCAATAATTTTATTAACTTTGGAACAGAACGTGTAACTTTAACTTTTGGAACTAAACATTAACCTGTTTGCTTACCAGTTTTTTTTTTTTTTTTTTTTTTTTTTTTACCTTTATAGAACAAACCTCTCCTTCCCCATGGGTCAATGTGCAAAGCGCAAATCGCCCAAAGATGTGGCGAAGTGCGTTATGCACTTTGTCCCATGTGAAAGGAGACGTTTGCAGCAGCTGTGAGTGAATGGGCCCTAATAGCCCTGTGTGCCTGTCCTGGTGAGATGATCCCTATGCTAATAGTGTACCTGTGAGTGGTACTTCCGGAAACACTCTCCAAAGCATAGGGCAGGGTGGTCCGGACAGTCAGGACAGAAATAGCGGGTGTCACGACTTATTCCACTCCTGCTACAGACACGACATCTTTTTCGGGGTGACGGTTGGGTTGAGGTACCAGGAACGACATTGGGGAAATGTCGCTCGTGTAGACGGCTAACTACACTGGTGGTTGGGGCCACGGAACCTCCTGGATACAGGAGGTTCTCGATGATCTCTTCCTGAAATTTGAGGAAGGATCCAGTTCTCCCAGCCTTACTGTAGAGAACAAAACTATTGTACAGAGCCAATTGAATTAAATATACAGACACCTTCTTATACCAGCGTCTGGTGCGTCGGGAAACTAAATACGGAGACAACATCTGGTCATTGAAGTCGACCCCTCCCATGTGGAGGTTATAGTCGTGGACTGAGAGGGGCTTTTCAATGACACGGGTTGCTCGCTCAATTAGTATTGTCGTGTCTGCGTGAATGGAGGAGAGCATGTAAACGTCACGCTTGTCTCTCCATTTCACCGCGAGCAGTTCTTCGTTACACAGTGCGGCCCTCTGCCCCCTTGCAAGACGGGTGCTAACGAGCCGTTGGGGGAAGCCCGCGCGACTAGTTCGCGCGGTACCACAGGCGCCAATCCGTTCTAGAAACAAATGCCTAAAGAGGGCCACACTTGTGTAAAAATTGTCCACATAAAGATGGTACCCCTTGCCGAATAAGGGTGACACCAAGTCCCAAACTGTCCTTCCCACTGCTCCCCAGGTAGTCAGGGCAACCGACCGGCTCCAGGGTCTGATCTTTTCCCTCATAGACCCGAAATTTGTGGGTATAGCCTGTGGCCCTTTCACAGAGCTTATACAATTTGACCCCATACCGGGCGCGCTTGCTTGGGATGTATTGTTTGAAGCCAAGGCGCCCGGTAAAATGTATCAGGGACTCGTCTATGCAGATGTTTTGCTCTGGGGTATAAATATCTGCAAATTTCTGGTTGAAATGGTCTATGAGGGGCCGAATTTTGTGGAGCCGGTCAAAAGCAGGGTGGCCCCTGGGACGGGAGGCGGTGTTGTCACTAAAGTGCAGGAACCGCAGGATGGCCTCAAAACGTGCCCTGGACATGGCAGCAGAGAACATGGGCATGTGATGAATCGGGTTCGTGGACCAATATGACCGCAATTCATGCTTTTTTGTCAGGCCCATGTTGAGGAGGAGGCCCAGAAAAGTTTTAAGTTCGGAAACTTGGACTGGTTTCCACCGGAAAGGCTGGGCATAAAAGCTTCCCGGGTTAGCGGTGATAAATTGTGTGGCATACCTGTTTGTTTCGGCCACAACTATGTCTAAAAGCTCCGCAGTCAAGAACAGCTCAAAAAATCCCAGGGCCGAACCGATCTGAGCCGTCTCAACCCGAACTCCAGACTGGGCAGTGAAAGGGAAAACTACAGGTGCGGCTGAAGTTGGGGACTGCCAATCAGGGTTTGCCAGCACCTCTGGGATTCTAGGGGCTCTACGGGCACGTCTTTGCGGTGGCTGCGACGGGGTCACTACTGCACGTGCCACCGTACCAGCTTCAACTGCCCTTCTGGTGCTCGCTACTTCACCAGGTTGTACGGCAGTGCTGGTACTAGGTCCAGGGAGGGCTGGGCTGCTGGTGTATGCCTCACCACGTAATCCGACAGCACCAGCCCCACTCTGCTGCTCTTGAAGCGGATCCTGCGCAACCTGCGGTCTAGCGACACGGGGCCGGGTACGCCTGGTGGTATCAGGGACCTCAGCCTCCTCGTCCGAACTTTGGGTCAGAGAGCCACTGCTTTCTACAGGTTCGTATTCTGACCCGCTGGATTCATCAGATGAGGGTTCCCACTCCTCATCCGACTGGGTCAGAAGCCTGTAGGCCTCTTCAGAGGAATACCCCCTGTTAGACATGTGGGCAACTAAATTTAGGGGTATTCCCTGAGACTACCCAAGAAAAAAAAAGCAAGCCTGTCTTACAAAGGGGAGGCTAGCGAAGTACCGGAGGCCGCTGCGGTTGATAAAAAATATCAAAACTGATTTTTTTATCGCCGCAGTGCGTGTAAAGTGAATGTGCAGTGATCAAAAAAAAATTTTTTTTTTGTCACTGCGGTGGGGCGGGTGTGGGCGAACGCACGTGTGGGCGACCGATCAGGCCTGATCGGACAAACACTGCGTTTTGGGTGGAGGGCGAACTAAAGTGACACTAATACAATTATAGATCTGACCGTGATCAGTTTTGATCACTTCCAGATACTATAAAAGTACAAATGCTGATTAGCGATACGCTAATCAGCGAATAACGGACTGCGGTGCGGTGGGCTGGGCGCTAACTGATCCCTAACTACCTAACCAAGGGACCTAAACTATACCTAAAACCTAACGGTCAATAACAGTGAAAAAAAAAAGTGACAGTTTGCACTGATCACTTTTTTCTTTTCACTTGTGATTGACAGGGGTGATCAAAGGGTTAATTGGGGTTCAGGGGGGTGATCAGGGGCTATAGTGTAGTGTTTGGTGTACTCACTGTGAAGCCTGCTCCTCTGCTGGATCCAACCGACGAAAAGAACCAGCAGAGGAGCAGGCAGCCATATAACAGATCATATTTACAAATATGATCTGCTATCTGGCACTTTGATTGGCTTTTTTAAAAATCAGCAACCTGCCAGCCACGATCATTGGCTGGCAGGTTGCTGACGAAATACCTCTCGATGAAATGCCGGCGCGAACTGCGCACGCGCGGGCGCATACTCGCGTCATCTCGCGTCTCGCGAGATGACGCGTATATGCGTGACTGTGCGCAGCGCTGCCACCTCCGGAACGCACATGTGCGTTAGGCGGTCCGGAGGTGGTTAAACCTATTGAAACCCAAAAGTGAAGTGCATTAGGTGCCATTAGCAGTCACTTCGTTCTTGTCCGTACATTGTGTAAGAGCATTTTAATTTTGATCCTTTAAGTGATTAGACTGATGAGATTTTCTGCTATTTTTTTAACCTGAGTGTTTGAGCACAAGATGGCAGTCTTGAGCTCTTTTGCAGAATCTATTAAAACCTTCTCATACTAGATAGTAACATGCACACGACTGTTGTGTGTTTTGCGATCCGCAAAACATGGATGGCGTCCGTGTGAGTTCAGCAATTTGTAGAATGGCGTGGACAGCCATTAATATAACTGCCTATTCTTGTCCGTAAAACAGACAAGAATATGACAGGAACGAAGCAACGGAAGCGGACAGCACACGCAGTGCTGTCTGCATCTTATGCGGCCCTATTGAAGTGAATGGGTCCGCATCCGAGCCGCAAATACTGCGGCTCGGATGCGGACCAAAACAACGGTCGTGTGCATAAGGCCTAACATAGTATAGGAGGCCGAAAAAAAGACATCTGTCTATCCAGTTCGGCCTGTTATCCTGCAAGTTGATCCAGTGGAAGGCAAAAAAAAAACCTGTGAGGTCTGTGCATGCGCAGACCGGAAGGACAGATCCGGCATTCCGGTATTTTGAATGCCGGATCCAGCACTAATACATTCATATGGAAAAAAAATGCCGGATCCGGCATTCAGGCAAGTCTTCAGTTTTTTGGGCCGGAAATAAAACCGTAGCATGCTGAGGTTTTTTCTTTTGCCTGATCAGTCAAAAAAACTGAATTGAAGACATCCTGATGCATCCTGAACGGATTGCTCTCCATTCAGAATGCATGGGGATAAAACTGATCAGTTCTTTTCCGGCATTGAGCCCTTTTGACGGAACTCGGTGCCGTAAAAGAAAAATGCTAGTGTGAAAGTACCCTTACCGAAAAGAATCCTCTTCTATGTTTGTGTACAAACCTTCTTTCCTCCAGACACAGAGGATGTCCCCTCGTCACAGCCATAGTCCTGGAGATAAATAGATGATGGGAGAGATCTCTGCACTGACCCCTGATATATTTTGATATAGTAATTACATTTTTCCTTAGAGTTTTTCAGTGCTTTCTCGTGCCCTCCTGTTTTAGTGATTTTTAAATGCTTTCTTTTTGTCATTTATTGCTTTCTTTACAGTTCTGTTTATCCACATTGGTTTCTTCTTGTTCCTTAACCTTTTATTCCCATAAGGTATGTACCTCTCACAATTAGATTTTAGGATGCTTTTAAAAATATCCAATTTTGTGGCTGTATTTTTATTTTTGAGGACTTTGTCCCAGTTAGGCCTATGGCCTCTCTTAGTTGGATAATTTAGTTTTTTTGAAGTTTGGTATTTTTGTTCCTCCCTGAAGAAACACTCTTTTGAATGATAATTGGAAGGTTATTACTTTATGGTCACTATTTTCGAGGTGTCCCCCGACCTGCATATCTGTTGTTCTGTCAGGTCTATTGGTTAATACTAAGTCCTGTGTGGCCGTCCCTCTATTCTGGTCCTAAACCAGTTGGGAAAGGTAATTATCTTTGGTTATTGCCAATAACCTGTTTTCTTTATGAGATGTACAGGTTACCATTTCCCAGTCTATATCTGGGTAGTTGAAGTCCCCCATAATAACCACCTCATTATGATTTGCCGCCTCGTCTATCTCGTTTAGTAGTAGATTTTCTGTGGACTCTGGTATATTAGGTGGTTTATAATCTCCTATTAGTAATTTTATTATTGTTTTTGCCTCCATGTATTTCTACCCACAGTGACTCCACATTTTCATGTCCCTCACTTATATCTTCTCAGACTGTGGGCTTTAGACAGGACTTTACATAAAGGCAGACCCCTCCCCCTCTCCGGTTTTGACGATCCTTTCTAAACAGACTGTAACCCTGTACATTAACCGCCCAGTCATAGCTATCATCCATCCGTCTATTTTTTACCCTACACCTTTCCTTCTGAACTGTTCTAATCCCTCCTTCTATTCCTCCCCCAGTCCCATTACCTTGCCCCCGGTCTCTATCTTCCCCTAAAATAATGTAATTACCCTCCCCCCCCCAGTCCCTAGTTTAAACACTCCTTCAACCTTCTAGCCATCTTCTCCCCCAACACAGATGCCCGTTCCCCATTGAGGTGCAGCCCATCCCTACGATAGAGCCTGTAGCTGATAGAGAAGTCGGCCCTGTTCTCCAGGATCCCAAACCCCTCCTTCCTACACCAGTTCTTGAGCCACTTGTTAACCTCCCTAATCTCCTGCTGCCTTTGTGTGGCTCGTGGTACCGGCAGTATTTCAGAAAATACTTCCTTTGAGGTCCTTGCCCTAAGCTTTTGACCTAAATCCCTAAAATAATTTTTAAGGACACTCCACCTACCTCTAACTTTTGTCATTAGTTCCGATATGGACCATGACCGCTGGATCTTCTCCAGCCCCTCCCAAGTCAACCCGATCCGCGATGTGTCCAACTCGAGCGCCATGAAGACAACACACCATTCGACGATCCCGGTCTTTGCGACAGATCACCCTATCTGTCAACTGGGAAGGAATAGGTCATCTTTTGTCCTGACGCTATCTCCAGGGCATTTTGGGGTCATATAGGGCTCTAGGTTCTGGCATATGAACATTCCTACCATTGAGGTCTGTTCATACTGATAGTAGTCAGGGCTCGGTCTAAGGATTCACTAGGTGGTGACCTTTCCCCTTTTCCTAGTTTCCAGGCCTAGTACCTTTTCCCTTCCCTCCTGTGTTCGGTGTGGAGTTTACTACCCACACCTTGCCGTGACAGTTATACATTTCTCATTCCCTTAGTGCATACTGGTGCCATCTCTTCCCCCAGGTAAATGACGCACATGCACCCTGTCATCCACCTGGTGTAAAACATGATTTATCAGTCCAGGCCATCTTCTTCCGTGGCTCCATGGTCTAGTTATGATGCTCACATGCCCGTTGTATGCACCTTCAGTGGTGGTCAGGGCGCAGCATGGGCACTCATAGCCAGCAGTAACTTTCTCAGCAGTTTGCTCTATAGTAGCTCTTCTGTGGGTTCGAACCAGATAGGCCCATCTTTATCCCAAAAATAACAGTATGCATGGGACACCCATGGTCCTGTTGTTGGTTTTTGCCAGGTCTGTTTCCTAGGACCACTTTTGGTTTGTACACCCCACAGAACCTGCTGTTTTCGAGATGACCTGTCCTGGTTGTCTATCCACAATGTGGCTCTTATAAAAGTCACTCAGATGCTTGTGCAATTTACTTTCTTCTTACATATCAACCACGAGAACGAACTGTTCACTTACTGCCTGATATATGAAGTGTGGAAGGAGGAGGCACACCAATAAATACAAATAATCCGAGGAGTGCAGGAGGGTGGTTTAAAATGAATGCACATCCAACAATATCTATGGATAAAAGTTTATATAAAGTTTAGACAACTACAAAAGACAGACACATTAACCACCTCCGGACCGCCTAACGCGCCGATGCGTCCGGAAGGTGGTTGCTTTTCTCCTCCTGGACGCATATACGCGTCATCTCGCGAGGCGCGAGATTTCATGTGAACGCGCGCACACAGGCGCGCGCGCTCACAGGAACGGAAGGTAAGCGAGTGGATCTCCAGCATGCCAGCGGCGATCGTTCGCTGGCAGGCTGGAGATCCGAATTTTTTAACCCCTAACAGGTATATTAGACGCTGTTTTCATAACAGCGTCTAATATACCTCCTACCTGGTCCTCTGGTGGTCCCTTTTGTTAGGATCGACCACCAGAGGACTCAGGTAGGTCAGTACAGTCGCACCAAACACTACACTACACTACACCCCCCCCCCGTCACTTATTAACCCCTTATAAACCCCTGATCACCCATGATCACCCCATATAAACTCCCTGATCACCCCCCTGTCATTGATCACCGCCCTGTCATTGATCACCCCCCTGTCAGGCTCCGTTCAGACGTCCGTATGATTTTTACGGATCCACGGATACATGGATCGGATCCGCAAAACGCATACGGACGTCTAAATGGAGCCTTACAGGGGGGTGATCAATGACAGGCGGGTGATCACCCATATACACTCCCTGATCACCCCCTGTCATTGATCACCCCCCTGTCATTGATCACCCCCCTGTAAGGCTCCATTCAGACGTCCGCATGATTTTTACGGATCCATGGATACATGGATCGGATCCGCAAAAACACATGCGGACGTCTGAATGGAGCCTTACAGGGGGGTGATCACCCATATACACTCCCTGATCACCCCCTGTCATTGAACACCCCCCTGTAAGGCTCCATTCAGACGTCCGCATGATTTTTACGGATACATGGATACATGGATCGGATCCACAAAACACATGCGGACGTCTGAATGGAGCCTTACAGGGGGTGATCAATGACAGGCGGGTGATCACCCATATACACTCCCTGATCACCCCCCTGTCATTGATCACCCCCCTGTAAGGCTCCATTCAGACGTCCGCATGTTTTTTGTGGATCCGATCCATGTATCCATGGATCCCTAAAAAATCATGCGGATGTCTGAATGGAGCCTTACAGGGGGGGTGATCAGTGACAGGGGGGTGATCACCCTGATCACCCCCTGTCATTGATAACCCCCCTGTAAGGCTCCATTCAGACGTCCGCATGTTTTTTGTGGATCCGATCCATGTATCCATGTATCCGTAAAAAATCATGCGGATGTCTGAATGGAGCCTTACAGGGGGTGTGATCAGTGACAGGGGGGTGATCACCCTGATCACCCCCTGTCATTGATAACCCCCCTGTAAGGCTCCATTCAGACGTCCGCATGTTTTTTGTGGATCCGATCCATGTATCCATGGATCCGTAAAAAATCATGCGGATGTCTGAATGGAGCCTTACAGGGGGTGTGATCAGTGACAGGGGGGTGATCACCCTGATCACCCCCTGTCATTGATAACCCCCCTGTAAGGCTCCATTCAGACGTCCGCATGTGTTTTGCGGATCCGATCCATGGATCCGTAAAAATTATACGGACGTCTGAATGGAGCCTTACCAGGGGGGTGATCAATGACAGGGGGGTGATCCGGGAGTCTATATGGGTGATCACCCCCCTGTCATTGATCACCCCCCCTGTCATTGATCACCCCCCCTGTCATTGATCACCCCCCCTGTCATTGATCACCCCCCCCCTGTAAGGCTAAATTCAGACATTTTTTTTGGCACAAGTTAGCGGAAATTTTTTTTTGTTTTTGTTTTTTCTTACTAAGTCTCATATTCCACTAACTTGTGTCAAAAAATAAATCTCCCATGGACGCACCATACCCCTCACGGAATCCAAATGCGTAAACATTTTTAGACATTTATATTCCAGACTTCTTCTCACGCTTTAGGGCCCCTAAAAAGCCAGGGCAGTATAAATACCCCACATGTGACCCCATTTTGGAAAGAAGACACCCCAAGGTATTTGCTGAGGGGCATATTGAGTCCATGAAAGATTGAAATTTTTGTCCTAAGTTAGCGGAAAGTGAGACTTTGTGAGAAAAAAACAAAAAAAATCAATTTCCGCTAACTTATGCAAAAAATAAAAAATTTCTAGGAACTCGCCAGGCCCCTCATTGAATACCTTGGGGTGTCTTCTTTCCAAAGTGGGGTCACATGTGGGGTATTTATACTGCCCTGGCTTTTTAGGGGCCCGAAAGTGTGAGAAGAAGTCTGGGATCCAAATGTCTAAAAATGCCCTCCTAAAAGGAATTTGGGCCCCTTTGCGCATCTAGGCTGCAAAAAAGTGTGACACATCTGGTATCGCCGTACTCAGGAGAAGTTGGGGAATGTGTTTTGGGGTGTCATTTTACATATACCCATGCTGGGTGAGAGAAATATCTTGGTCAAATGCCAACTTTGTATAAAAAAATAGGAAAAGTTGTCTTTTGCCAAGATATTTCTCTCACCCAGCATGGGTATATGTAAAATGACACCCCAAAACACATTCCCCAACTTCTCCTGAGTACGGCGATACCAGATGTGTGACACTTTTTTGCAGCCAAGGTGGGCAAAGGGGCACACATTCCAAAGTGCACCTTTCGGATTTCACAGGCCATTTTTTACAGATTTTGATTGCAAGGTACTTCTTACACATTTGGGCCCCTAAATTGCCAGGGCAGTATAACTACGCCACAAGTGACCCCATTTTGGAAAGAAGACACCCCAAGGTATTCCGTGAGGGGCATGGCGAGTTCCTAGAATTTTTTATTTTTTGTCGCAAGTTAGTGGAATATGAGACTTTGTAAGGAAAAAAGAGAAAAAAAAAAAAATCATCATTTTCCGCTAACTTGTGACAAAAAATAAAAAATTCTAGGAACTCGCCATGCCCCTCACGGAATACCTTGGGGTGTCTTCTTTCCAAAATGGGGTCACTTGTGGCGTAGTTATATTGCCCTGGCAATTTAGGGGCCCAAATGTGTGAGAAGTACCTTGCAATCAAAATGTGTAAAAAATGGCCTGCAAAATCTGAAAGGTGCACTTTGGAATATGTGCCCCTTTGCCCACCTTGGCAGCAAAAAAGTGTGACACATCTGGTATCGCCGTACTCAGGAGAAGTTGGGGAATGTGTTTTAGGGTGTCATTTTACATATACCCATGCTGGATGAGAGAAATATCTTGGCAAAAGACAACTTTTCCCATTTTTTTTATACAAAGTTGGCATTTGACCAAGATATTTTTCTCACCCAGCATGGGTATATGTAAAATGACACCCCAAAACACATTCCCCAACTTCTCCTGAGTACGGCGATACCAGATGTGTCACACTTTTTTGCTGCCAAGGTGGGCAAAGGGGCACATATTCCAAAGTGCACCTTTTGGATTTCACCGGTCATTTTTTACACATTTTGATTGCAAAGTTCTTCTCACACATTTGGGCCCCTAAATTGCCAGGGCAGTATAACTACGCCACAAGTGACCCCATTTTGGAAAGAAGACACCCCAAGGTATTCCGTGAGGGGCATGGCGAGTTCCTAGAATTTTTTATTTTTTGTCGCAAGTTAGTGGAATATGAGACTTTGTAAGAAAAATAAAAAAAATAAAAATCATCATCATTTTCCGCTAACTTGTGACAAAAAATAAAAAGTTCTATGAACTCACTATGCCCATCAGCGAATACCTTAGGGTGTCTACTTTCCGAAATTGGGTCATTTGTGAGGGTTTTCTACTGTTTGGGCATTGTAGACCCTCAGGAATCATGACAGGTGCTCAGAAAGTCAGAGCTGTTTCAAAAAGCGGAAATTCACATTTTTGTACCATAGTTTGTAAATGCTATAACTTTTACCCAAACCATTTTTTTTTTTTGCCCAAACATTTTTTTTTTATCAAAGACATGTAGAACAATAAATTTGGCGAAAAATTTATATATGGATGTCGTTTTTTTTGCAAAATTTTACAGCTGAAAGTGAAAAATGTCATTTTTTTGCAAAAAAATCGTTACATTTTGATTAATAACAAAAAAAGTAAAAATGACAGCAGCAATAAAATACCACCAAATAAAAGCTCTATTAGTGAGAAGAAAAGGAGGTAAAATTCATTTGGGTGGTAAGTTGCATGACCGAGCGATAAACGGTGAAAGGAGTGTAGTGCAGAAGTGTAAAAAGTGGCCTGGTCATGAAGGGGGTTTCACCTAGCGGGGCTGAAGTGGTTAAAAAAAAATTATACAATATGAACAACGGCTTACTCAAGACCGTGACCCTTGAGGAAGCCAGACTGCGACCGGCGATACGCGTCGGACATCTCTCATTTATTCAGATCCACTGCATCAGCTGCTCATACAGGTTTTGGCTCTCACTACTTGACCTTATTGTGGTCTGTTCGTATTCATTAGTGGCCTTATCTTATTCAACATTTTCTTAATGCAGTTTATAGGTGGATATTGTGTATAGCTGGTATATATTGTAAGTCCTGATTTGTGGACGTTCAGTGGATTCTGTATGTGTCGGTTTCATCCTGTTACCGACACGTTGTTCATATTGTATACAATTTTTTAATGTGTCTGTCTTTTGTAGTTGTATAATAAACTTTTATCCATGGATATTGCTGGATGTGCATTCATACGGTGGTTCTTTTGACTCTTCTCTGGGTCTGTCTTGTTTTGTACTGCCTGATATATGTCACCCCTTGGCAGGTGCCATTGTCGCCAGATAATCCACTGTATTCACTTCACCTGTCAATGATTTCCATGTTACAGCTGAAAGGTGTATATTTAGAGGTAACCTACTGATAAACTGTAACCTAACTACAGTCTCTGCAGACTATATTGCAAGAGCTAACCTGAAGATTTCAGTAACGTATGCATCCCTTCCAATAATCTAATAGTGTATCTGATGTCCCTCTCCACTCCTAAAATTTCTGACTTAGTAAATACTTATGTGAGTGTTCATTATAGTAATTTGGTCCACAATCACATCCGGTGCCATAGGTTACAAATATCTTTGTCACCTGCAACTTCTACAGTTTAGATTTGATATTGTAGACTGTGGTTTGTTTCCCATAACTTTTAACATAAAGTATTATCATAAATCACCAACAGAAAACTTGAACCTTTCTGGTATATACTAATCTATGACACATAGTAAATGTACAGTGAAATGGAATTGTGGCAATAGCACAAATGCGATGTTTACCTCTGCGGGTCATAAAAATGGAAAGTACACAGAATCTGGGGTTACTTTGGTCAGGGCCAGGCGGCAGATCTACAGAAATGAATTAACCAGCTGGTCATATAGACTGCTGTGGAGGCCAGGAAGCTTTGCAAAGGCAAGCTTCTGGCAAAGCTGACAGTTCATAAAAATCCATCTGCATGTAGATTTCCCTTTTACCTTGATTTCATATAATTTCTCTCACTCTCGACCTCCGTAATTGCAGTAACATTTTGCCAACAAGTTGATAATAAAGGAAATAAACACTGCTGCTTTTGGTTATTCTACAGTGCTGAGGAGATGAATTCAGGGCTGAGTGATGAAAGCAAATGGGAAAACGGGGGTCACCTTCAGAACCATTTACTGTGCTTGCTATTGACACGGTACACACTGATAACTGCCAAAAGGAAAACTAAAAGATCCTGATTTTCAACTTCTAAGAGCCTTGTAGTCCTTGGCTTACGCTCCTTGGACATTGGAAAACAAGCAAGTATAGAAGACCTAAATGGCTGGCAGCAGTATAGAACGCTCAGAGGAAAAACCTGGCTTGTCGAGGGAATTACCGGAATCAAAAGCAAATCAGTTTCCAATAGCAAAACAGCTGTGGAGCTTCTCTGTCACTAAGTATGATCAGCAGACATTGACAACTTGTTGTAATTTATTCATGTTATACACTTATTGACAAATAAATTGCGCACCCAGATAGAAATGTCAGATTTGTTCAAAATCCAGCATGCAGTTATGTCTCAGACAGATATGTAAATGATTACAGGTGTGTTCTGATTAGACAATTGGTCTTGCCACAAGAGGGTTTAAAAGTGCTTCCCTGCTGCACTATAAAAAGGCTCTCAGAGGCTACTTTTGGGTACCTCTTGGTGAGAGATCATTGACGGGTAGATATGCATCTGATGCACTCAAAGACATTTTTTCCCCGGTGGCAGACTTTGAGAGGAGTTGCATCATTGGAATGAGAAAAGCAGGATGGTCGTTTGGATGAACTACCGGTTATCTGGGCCATTCTGACCTAGCTGTTAGGAAGGCACGCACACACGATAAACAGGCTCCGTATGGCCCAGACAGATCAACAGTAGAGAGGATGATATCATATGCTGTCAAGCACCAGGCACAGGTGGCACCTTGATTACACACTCTTGTTTCTGCTTGGACTATTTCGAGGCGCTTAGGAGAAGGTAATTTGGTGTCATGGCGCCTATTCTGTCCTGCCATTGACAGCTAGCCACCATCATCATTGTTTGCAGTGGTGTCGTGAACTGGACTGGAACCATATTGTCTTTTACAATTAATCTAGGTTCTATATGTGCGATCCCACATTGTTTGGGTTCGACTATGGAGGCCTTGTGGTGAGTGCTTCAGTCCTGCCTTTGTTTTGGAGCAACCCAGTGCCCCAACTGCTGATGTGATGATCCAGGGAGCGGTTGTATATGACAGTTGGTCATCCCTAGTAGTGATACGAGGGACACTAACAGCTCAGTGATATGTGCAGGACATCCTGCTGCCACATGTGTTGCTCTCATGGCAGGGCTTCCAACTGGCATTCTTCAGATTGATAATGCTCTCCCAAACAGCAATTTTTTTCCAGCAATTTCTCCAGCAGATTGACGCACTGCCTTGGTCTGCCTGGTCAACAGATTTATTGCCAGTCAAGCATTTATGAGACCAGCTGAGATGCTAGCTTCTTCAACCTATGAGTGTGCAGGATCTACAGGCCCAGCTGTAACATCTGTGGGCAAATGGGCCACCGGAAACCATACCATGCCTCCATGCCCAACCATATCTCATTCTGTATCCAAGCTAGAGGCGGCCCAACGGGGTCCTAGAGCCTCCATTCAGTTGTACAGTTTACAGTTTTCCCCAATAAATGTATCCTTTAGCTCTAATATTGTGATCACTTATATATATGTGGTAATTACATTCACACACAAGTTTCATTCCAGTCCAACAACTCCTTCTTGGTGTGTTATTTTCTTTTGTCATTGTCAGTGTATTTTATTAAAGCTCAAACCTATGGCTAGTGTGAGAAAAAGACATACAAAATAAGTGTGCTTGCATTGGGCCGAATGTGGCCAATTAATTATCCACCGGTTTATTTTTACACACAATCCTACCATCATTATACCAGTCTAAGATGGCAGATCAGGAGGCACTTAAAAAAAAATATATGTAATTGAGTGAACTGGGGGAATATGGTAAAGAATCAGCCACATTTGTCTGAGCCTGCCATACATTTTCATTTTCAGCTGTCGGTGTCTGAAGAAAATCCAACTGTCCTGATTACATTTATGGCAGATAAACAATTGACGGCTGTAATGGTCAAACATGGCCAAGTCGACCAACATTTATTTTATGTGTTTGGGCAGCCTTATGCATGGGCGCGACACGTTCTCCAGGGCAAAAGACGCTGTTTGTAGCTGCTCTTTGCTTTGGCGCATTGATGGAGGACCTAAGTGTGGAACTGTTAGCTCCAAATCAACATTTGAAAATGTGTTTTCTAAATTATACATTTCCTTTTTAAAGCTGCAGTTACACTTTGCATTTATACCACATTAAATGGGTTCTCCTGGATTGACATTGATTACCCATGCTCAGGATAGATCATCAATATGAGATCAGCGGTGGCCTGACTCTTGACACCCCTGCCGGACAGCTTTTTGAGGGCAAGCCATGTCCTAGGCCATTGGTGGCGAACCTATGGCACGGGTACCAGAAACTGCACTCGGAGCCCTCTGTGAGCACCCGCACCCTGGAAAAAGTCTATGGTGTACCAGTATGCCTTAGACCTTACCTGCCATTCATCAGTGCAGGGCGCTCTATGAACAGCACAGGGGTGCACCACCAACGAGGCCAGGTGAGGCGATCACCTCAGGTAGGGGCAAGAGGGGGGCAGCGGAAGGGCCATGGGCAATGAACGCTTGTATTGTGTTACAGGTTAGGTTAAGAAATATGCATGGGGGGGGGCACCGTTTCAGTTTTCGCCTCAGGCAGCAGAAAGGCTAGGTGCACCCCTGCACTTGGCCTAGGTGCTCACAGAATGCCACAGCCTCTTCTTACTGCTGATCGGTGGGGGTCACAGGAGATGGCTCCCACCGATCCCATATTATACTGAGGATAGATCATCATTATGTAAATTCTTTAGAACCCCTTTAATGACGAGACGTCCTTGTGACTATCATTAAATGTTCTAATCACATGGACACAGAATCATTTAGAAAATGTACATGACATATTTGTAACTTTTCCCTGCCATGCTAGTGTGATAGAGAACAGTGTTTTGGAATCTGACAAGTCAGATGTGTGCGTCTCAGTAGGTGATCAACTGTGCACAAGATATTTTTATTTTCTTTAAAAAATCTGTTTGTTTTTCATAAAAAGATAGAATAAACAGCATAATGGAAGGGAATAAACTGATGGTGTCAGTGCTTAACCCCTTAACGCAGATCGCCGTACATATACGGCGGGGGATGCATTGCCAGAATGCATTCCGCCGTACCTGCACGGCGGGATGATTCGACGGGCACCGGAGCGGTGCGCGCCCGATCACTGCAGGGGTCCGGCAGTCCCTGGTAGCCGGGCCCCTGCTGTATCCGCCGGCATCACTGTTTACAGCGATGCCGGCGGATTAACCCCTTCTATGCAGCGGTCCGCGCTGACCGCGACATACAAGTGGTTTGCGGCAGGTGATTGATCGCATCAAGTCCCCGCACTGCTGTGGCGGGGACCCGATGCGTGACAAGGCAGCCAGATGCCGTGTAGAGGCTGCCCAATGCCCTGCACGGTATCTGGACCTGTCTTCTACGGGTGCCCAGGAGATCCAGCCTCGGGCCCATCTCCTAAGCAACCTGTTAGTGTACGGGGCGGTGCTCCGGCGCAGTACGGCAGTGCACGGCGAAAGGCCACCGGACTAAAAGTCCTGCATGTCCGACTTTTTAGTCCGGCGGCCTCTGACTGCGAACTGCCGTACTGTGCCGGAGCGCCGCCCCGTCCCCATTATAGTCAATGGGGACGGAGCGGCGGCACGGCAAAATAGCGGAAGGACGGACCCGACAGGGTGAATAGCCTGTCGGATCCGTCCTGCCGCAAGTGTGAAAGTACCCTTACCTTGCCTCACAAAAAGTGTTTATATAGAGCAACCAAAAATCATAGTACCAACAAAACTGCCACCCTATCCCGTAGTTTCTAAAATGTGGTCCTTTCCTTCTGCGCCCTGCCGTGTGCCCGTACAGCAGTTTACGACCACATATGGGGTGTTTCTGTAAACTACAGAATCGGAGCCAAAAATATTGAGTTTTGTTTGGCTGTTAACCCTTGCTTTGTAACTGGAAAAAAAATTGATTCAAATGGAGAATCTGCCAAAAAAGTTAAATTTTTAAATTTTATCTCTATTTTCCATTAATTCTTGTGGTATACCTAAATGGTTAACAACGTTTGTAAAATCAGTTTTGAATACCTTGAGGGGTGTAGTTTGGGTTACGGCTACCAGTAGAGTCCAAGCATGGTACCGTTATTTGTTTTCTGTGGAAGACATGTGTATGATCCACGTAATAGAGAGAAGGAAAGGAGGAGATTTTTTGTTGCTTCATACACAGTTTATTTTGAAGCAGAAGATCAAAAAATATTGGATTAGAAAACTGTTTTACATCTATGGCCAGCTTTACTACACGGAGCCCAGGGCAGCTGTTCCTCTGCCAGTGCCACTTTATTACAGATATTTACATGGTTTATCTATAAAATCCTAAACACAAACATTTCATTCTTTTTTTTTTTTTCTGGAAATCCCTTAATGTGGTCCATTACACTCATTAGTGGTGTTACACATGATGAAAGTATTAGTCTATTTGTTTTTTTTTCTTCTCCGCAATTACCAATTCTGTTCCAAATGAGTCACAAAGGAAATGAATGCACTCACCTCTCCTTAGAACTGTCAGCACTTATCTACAGCTTAAATGACCCTCACAATGTCCATCTTGACTGTGATTCAGCATGGGTCATTGCGCACTTTCTTTCAAGCTTCTGTCAGTTGAAGGACAGGAGAAATCTGTTGCTAAACATCAGATTAGAGACCCCCATTAGGGCAGGCAAAAGTAACAAAACATAAAATAAAGCATTCAGCTCCGGCGTATTCACTAAGGACTTTTATTGAAGTCAAATCCTGTTTAAGTCTGTATCCTATTTTATCCTATTGTAAAATTGTATCTAATCCTGGACTCCCTGCAATTTAAGAGCTTGTGAGTCTGATCAAAGGCCTAAACAAGCTGCTCATTGCTGGTGTTCTTCAGGTCCTTGACATTTGTGTTAGCCAATTTTGACAGCTGTTTTATCAAATTATTAGTCTGTGTGTATGTATGTATGTATGTATGTATGCTTGTGCATTTACATGTGTTTGCAAATCTTGCGCAATCATTTAAAGGGGTTTCCCAGCAGGTCCTGCAAACGCACTTTAGGCTACTTTCACACTAGCGTTTTGGCTTTCCGTTTGTGATATCCGTCATGAGCTCTCAGAAGCATTCTGAATGGAAAAGGATCCGCTCAGAATGCATCAGTTTGCCATTCCGCTCTGGAGGCGGACACCAAAAAGCTGCCTGCAGCGTTTTTCTGTCCGCTATGTGGTGCGGAGCAAGACGGATCCATCCTGGCACACAATGTAAGTCAATGGGGCCAGATCCGTTTTCTCTGACACAATAGAAAACGGATCCGTCCCCCATTGACTTTCAATGGTGTTCATGACTGATCCGTCGTGGCTATAGAAGACATAATACAACCCGATCTGTTCATGACGGATGCATGCGGTTGTATTATGGTAACGGAAGCGTTTTTGCGGATCCAGGATCTTGCGTAATCTTGCACAGAACACACCTGTAGGAAAATGTTTGTAATATACTTACTGATACGATGTTGCATGGATTGGCCTACCGAGCAAACATTCAGGAAAATTCAGCTCCCCTGACGTTATGTTCTTTACCGGTTTTCTGGCCGGGGCTATGGGCATAAAAAAGTTGCAAACCTGCAGTTTCTGACTTTTTGAGCAAGGTCATTGATGATGATGTGTCCACAGGGCAGAACCTTACAAGCCTTGCCACGCCTAATATGTCCACGTGATGTAACTGGGATAGGGAACCAACACAACGGAAAATGTCACGTGATCACTTTTAGTAAGTGATAACAAATGTTTCCTGTCAGTGCTGAAAATTGCAAAACTGGAATACCCCTTTAAGGTGGTGACTCTTTCCTTTTAACAGTGTAACCTAGGTGTTTGCCCATCAATAGCATTAGTGGCTAGCCACCATTCATTTACTAACGGTAGGCCTGGAACTCTACGCACCCGATGCACCCAGTTTCTGCTTGAGATGCTCTGTTGGTAAAGGAAGGGCCCTTCCATGACCCACAGAGGGGCTTAGTTGGCAATAGACATAGACAGACTCTGGAGAGACTTCCTGTGATGGTCGAGATCCTTAAGCCTGATCAAAAAAAAAATTTAATTTCCACAAAAAAAAATGTGCCCCATGTCCTAATGGTCCAATGGTAAAACATTTGATAAGTCATAGAGAGCCCTGAGACCCTCAAAATATCTAGAACAGGGAGAGAGAAGCGTTCACATATCGTGCACTCCTCCTTGCAGAGGACTGAATCAAGACGGATCCCGATGACTTGTACTGAGCCTCTATTGGGTCTCCTGAAGGAGGAGACAGCGCACAATATGTAGAGAGTCTGTCCCCTCATTCTAGCAGTCTCAGCGCTCAGACTCCCACCGATCAAAACTTTTAATATGTCTCTATGACACATGCAATTTTTCTAAAACTCAGTGACCCTTCAATTCTGTTAATATGGAGACACCATAGGTACTGTATGTCTATGAGCTGGTAAGCAATAGAAAGGTTTAAACCGCTGCAAAGTTAGATCTGTTCTGTCCTGCCACACAAAAATCGCTTCATTATAACCCAGCTTTGCCATAACCATTGCCCTGATGGTTTTCATTTAGTACAAGTGTGACCAAGTTTGGCATGTGATGTCAGATTTATTTAATTAATACTTCTCAATCTGTTAGCTCAGCCTTAATTAGCAATGAGAGAGCATTATTAGATTTGTCCTAACATCTGGACAGAATTCACTTATGCAATAGTCTAATAAAGGATGGCATTATTTTTTGGTGATGTCCTTAGTGACATTGTGCCTGTCTATGACATATTGTGTGATATATATATAATATATATATATATATATATACATCACCTAAAGAATTATTAGGAACACCTGTTCTATTTCTTATTAATGCGATTATCTAGTCAACCAATCACATGGCAGTTG